>NW_027422310.1:0-181543 GCF_037893015.1 Macrotis lagotis
CTTGCCTTGCCGTTCATTGCCTAGCGTTCGGTGTCGTGCCTTAGACTTGTTTCCCCTTGCCGTGCCGTTCCTTCCGTTACCCTGGCCTTTCCTTCCTTTTCCTTGCCTAGCTTACCTTCCGTTACCCTTTGCTTGCCTTCCCTGAATTTCCTAGCCTTGCGTTGTCGTGCCTTAGCCTTATCTCGCCTGACCTTGCCTTCCTTTGCTTTAAGCTTTCCTTGCATTGTCGTGCATTCCCTAGCCTTGCGTTTTCGTGCATTAGCCTTGCCTAGCATCACCGTGCCTTGCCTTGCGTTACCCTTTGCTTGCCTTGCCGTGCATTGCCTAGCCGTGCGTTGTCGTGCCTAAGCCTTGTTTCCCCTTGCCGTGCCGTTCCTTCAAATACACTGGCTTTTCTGTGCTTTCCCTTGCCTTCCTTTCCTTCCGTTACTCTTTGCTTGCCTTCCGTGCATTGCCTAGCCTTGCGTTGTCGTGCCTTAGCCTGGCCTCGCCTGAACGTGCTTTCCCATGCGTTACCCTTTCCTTGCCTTGCCGTGCATTGCCCAGCCTGCGTTGCCGTGCCTTAGCCTTGTTTCCCCTTGCCGTGCAGTTCCTTCCGTTACCCTTGCCTTTCCTTGCTTTTCCTTGCCTTGCTTACCTTCCGTTACTCTTTGCTTCCCTTCCCTGCATTGCCTAGCCTTGCGTTGTCGTGCCTTAGCCTTATCTCGCCTGACCGTGCCTTCCTTTGCTTTAAGCTTTCCTTGCATTGTCGTGCATTGCCTAGCCTTGCGTTGTCGTGCATTAGCCTTGCCTAGCATCACCGTGCCTTGCCTTGCGTTACCCTTTGCTTGCCTTGCCGTGCATTGCCTAGCCGTGCGTTGTCGTGCCTTAGCCTTGTTTCCCCTTGCCGTGGCGTGCCTTTTGTTACACTTGCCTTGCCTGGCTTTGCCTTGCCTTCCTTTCCTTCCGTTACTCTTTCCTTGCCTTGCCGTGCATTGCCTAGCCTTGCATTGTCGTGCCTTATCCTTGCCTCACCTGACCGTGCCTTCCCCTGCGTTACCCTTTCCTTGCCTTGCCGTGCATTGCCTAGCCCTGTGTTGTCGTGCCTTAGCCTTCTTACCCCTTGCCGTGCCGTTCCTTCCGTTACCCTTGCCTTCCCTTGCTTTCCCTTGCCTTCCTTGCGTTCCGTTACTCTTTGCTTGCTTTCCGTGCATTGCCTAGCCTTGCGTTTTCATGCCTTAGCCTTGCCTCGCCTGACCGTGCTTTCCCATGCGTTACCCTTTCTTGCCTTGCCGTGCATTGCCTAGCGTGCGTTGTCGTGCCTTAGCCTTGTTTCCCCTTGCCGTGGCGTTCCTTCCGTTACACTTGCCTTTCTTTGCTTTCCCTTGCCTTCCTTACCTTCCGTTACTCTTTGCTTGCCTTCCGTGCATTGCCAAGCCTTGCGTTGTCGTGCCTTAGCCTTGCCTCCCCTGACCGTGCTTTCCCATGCGATACACTTTGCTTGCCTTCCCTGCATTGCCTAGCCTTGCGTTGTCGTGCCTTAGCCTTATCTCGCCTGACCGTGCCTTCCTTTGATTTAAGCTTTACTTGCATTGTCGTGCATTGCCTAGCCTTGCGTTGTCGTGCATTAGCCTTGCCTAGCCTCACCGTGCCTTGCCTTGCTTTACCCTTTCCTTGCCTTGCCGTGCATTTCCTAGCCGTGTGTTGTCGTGCCTTAGCCTTGTTTCCCCTTGCCGTTGCGTGCCTTTTGTTACACTTGCCTTGCCTGGCTTTGCCTTGCCTTCCTTTCCTTCCGTTACTCTTTCCTTGCCTTGCCGTGCATTGCCTAGCCCTGCGTTGTCGTGCCTTAACCTTGTTACCCCTTGCCGTGCCGTTCCTTCCGTTACCCTTGCCTTCCCTTGCTTTCCCTTGCCTTCCTTGCGTTCCGTTACTCTTTGCTTGCCTTCCGTGCATTGCCTAGCCTTGCGTTGTCGTGCCTTAGCCTTGCCTCGCCTGACCGTGCTTTCCCATGCATTACCCTTTCCTTGCCTTGCCGTGCATTGCCTAACGTGCGTTGTCGTGCCTTAGCCTTCTTTCCCCTTGCCGTGCCGTTCCTTCCGTTACACTTGCCTTTCTTTGCTTTCCCTTGCCTTCCTTACCTTCCGTTACTCTTTGCTTGCCTTCCGTGCATTGCCTAGCCTTGCGTTGTCGTGCCTTAGCCTTATCTCGCCTGACCGTGCCTTCCTTTGCTTTAAGCTTTCCTTGCATTGTCGTGCATTGCCTACCCTTGCGTTGTCGTGCATTAGCATTGCCTGGCCTCACCGTGCCTTGCCTTGCGTTACCCTTTCCTTGCCTTGCCGTGCATTGCCTAGCCGTGCGTTGTCGTGCCTTAGCCTTGATTCCCCTTGCCGTGGCGTGCCTTTTGTTACACTTGCCTTGCCTGGCTTTGCCTTGCCTTCCTTTCCTTCCGTTACTCTTTCCTTGCCTTGCCGTGCATTGCCTAGCCCTGCGTTGTCGTGCCTTAGCCTTCTTACCACTTGCCGTGCCGTTCCTTCCGTTACCCTTGCCTTCCCTTGCTTTCCCTTCCCTTCCTTGCGTTCCGTTACTCTTTGCTTGCTTTCCGTGCATTGCCTAGCCTTGCGTTGTCATGCCTCAGCCTTGCCTCGCCTGACCGTGCTTTCCCATGCGTTACCCTTTCCTTGCCTTGCCGATGCATTGCCTAGCGTGCGTTGTCGTGCCTTAGACTTGTTTCCCCTTGCCGTGCCGTTCCTTCCGTTACACTTGCCTTTCCTTGGTTTCCCTTCCCTTCCTTACCTTCCGTTACTCTTTGCTTGCCTTCCGTGCATTGCCTAGCCTTGCGTTGTCGTGCCTTAGCCTTGCCTCGCCTGACCGTGCTTTGACATGCGTTACCCTTTCCTTGCCTTGCCGTTCATTGCCTAGCGTTCGGTGTCGTGCCTTAGACTTGTTCCCCCTTGCCGTGCCGTTCCTTTCGTTACCCTTGCCTTTCCTTGCTTTTCCTTGCCTTCCTTACCTTCCATTACTCTTTGCTTGCCTTCCCTGAATTGCCTAGCCTTGCGTTGTCGTGCCTTTGCCTTATCTCGCCTGACCTTGCCTTCCTTTGCTTTAAGCTTTCCTTGCATTGTCGTGCATTGCCTAGCCTTGCGTTTCCGTGCATTAGCCTTGCCTAGCCTCACCGTGCCTTGCCTTGCGTTACCCTTTGCTTACCTTGCCGTGCATTGCCTAGCCGTGCGTTGTCGTGCCTTAGCCTTGTTTCCCCTTGCCGTGCAGTTCCTTCCGTTACACTTGCCTTTCTTTGCTTTCCCTTGCCTTCCTTACCTTCCGTTACTCTTTGCTTGCCTTCCGTGCATTGCCTAGCCTTGCGTTGTCGTGCCTTAGCCTTGCCTCGCCTGAACGTGCTTTCCCATGCGTTACCCTTTCCTTGCTTTGCCGTGCATTGCCCAGCCTGCGTTGCCGTGCCTTAGCCTTGTTTCCCTTTGCCGTGCAGTTCCTTCCGTTACCCTTGCCTTTCCTTGCTTTTCCTTGCCTTGCTTACCTTCCGTTACTCTTTGCTTCCCTTCCCTGCATTGCCTAGCCTTGCGTTATCGTGCCTTAGCCTTATCTCGCCTGACCGTGCCTTCCTTTGCTTTAAGCTTTCCTTGCATTGTCGTGCATTGCCTAGCCTTGCGTTGTCGTGCAGTAGCATTGCCTAGCCTCACCGTGCCTTGCCTTGCGTTACCCTTTCCTTGCCTTGCCGTGCATTGCCTAGCCGTGCGTTGTCGGGCCTTAGCCTAGTTTCCCCTTGCCGTGGCGTGCCTTTTGTTACACTTCCCGTTCCTGGCTTTGACTTGCTTTCCTTTCCTTCCGTTACTCTTTCCTTGCCTTGCCGTGCATTGCCTAACCCTGCGTTGCCATGCCTTAGCCTTGCATCGCCTGACCGTGCTTTCCTATGCGTTACCCGTTCCTTGCCTTGCCGTGCATTGCCTAGCCCTGCGTTGTCGTGCCTTAGCCTTGTTACCCCTTGCCGTGCCGTTCCTTCCGTTACCCTTGCCTTCCCTTGCTTTCCCTTGCCTTCCTTGCGTTCCGTTACTCTTTGCTTGCTTTCCGTGCATTGCCTAGCCTTGCGTTGTCATGCCTTAGCCTTGCCTCGCCTGACCGTGCTTTCCCATGCGTTACCCTTTCCTAGCCTTGCCGTGCATTGCCTAGGCGTGCGTCGTCGTGCCTTAGCCTTGTTTCCCCTTGCCGTGCCGTTCCTTCCGTTACACTTGCCTTTCCCTGCTTTCCCTTGCCTTCCTTACCTTCCGTTACTCTTTGCTTGCCGTCCGTGCATTGCCTAGCCTTGCGTTGTCGTGCCTTAGCTTTGCCTCGCCTGACCGTGCTTTCAAATGCGTTACCCTTTCCTTGCCTTGCCGTTCATTGCCTAGCGTTCGGTGTCGTGCCTTAGACTTGTTTCCCCTTGCCGTGCCGTTCCTTCCGTTACCCTGGCCTTTCCTTCCTTTTCCTTGCCTAGCTTACCTTCCGTTACCCTTTGCTTGCCTTCCCTGAATTGCCTAGCCTTGCGTTGTCGTGCCTTAGCCGTATCTCGCCTGACCTTGCCTTCCTTTGCTTTAAGCTTTCCTTGCATTGTCGTGCATTCCCTAGCCTTGCGTTTTCGTGCATTAGCCTTGCCTAGCATCACCGTGCCTTGCCTTGCGTTACCCTTTGCTTGCCTTGCCGTGCATTGCCTAGCCGTGCGTTGTCGTGCCTAAGCCTTGTTTCCCCTTGCCGTGCCGTTCCTTCAAATACACTGGCTTTTCTTTGCTTTCCCTTGCCTTCCTTTCCTTCCGTTACTCTTTGCTTGCCTTCCGTGCATTGCCTAGCCTTGCGTTGTCGTGCCTTAGCCTGGCCTCGCCTGAACGTGCTTTCCCATGCGTTACCCTTTCCTTGCCTTGCCGTGCATTGCCCAGCCTGCGTTGCCGTGCCTTAGCCTTGTTTCCCCTTGCCGTGCAGTTCCTTCCGTTACCCTTGCCTTTCCTTGCTTTTCCTTGCCTTGCTTACCTTCCGTTACTCTTTGCTTCCCTTCCCTGCATTGCCTAGCCTTGCGTTGTCGTGCCTTAGCCTTATCTCGCCTGACCGTGCCTTCCTTTGCTTTAAGCTTTCCTTGCATTGTCGTGCATTGCCTAGCCTTGCGTTGTCGTGCATTAGCCTTGCCTAGCATCACCGTGCCTTGCCTTGCGTTACCCTTTGCTTGCCTTGCCGTGCATTGCCTAGCCGTGCGTTGTCGTGCCTTAGCCTTGTTTCCTCTTGCCGTGGCGTGCCTTTTGTTACACTTGCCTTGCCTGGCTTTGCCTTGCCTTCCTTTCCTTCCGTTACTCTTTCCTTGCCTTGCCGTGCATTGCCTAGCCTTGCATTGTCGTGCCTTATCCTTGCCTCACCTGACCGTGCCTTCCCCTGCGTTACCCTTTCCTTGCCTTGCCGTGCATTGCCTAGCCCTGTGTTGTCGTGCCTTAGCCTTGTTACCCCTTGCAGTGCCGTTCCTTCCGTTACCCTTGCCTTCCCTTGCTTTCCCTTGCCTTCCTTGCGTTCCGTTACTCTTTGCTTGCTTTCCGTGCATTGCCTAGCCTTGCGTTTTCATGCCTTAGCCTTGCCTCGCCTGACCGTGCTTTCCCATGCGTTACCCTTTCTTGCCTTGCCGTGCATTGCCTAGCGTGCGTTGTCGTGCCTTAGCCTTGTTTCCCCTTGCCGTGGCGTTCCTTCCGTTACACTTGCCTTTCTTTGCTTTCCCTTGCCTTCCTTACCTTCCGTTACTCTTTGCTTGCCTTCCGTGCATTGCCAAGCCTTGCGTTGTCGTGCCTTAGCCTTGCCTCCCCTGACCGTGCTTTCCCATGCGTTACACTTTGCTTGCCTTCCCTGCATTGCCTAGCCTTGCGTTGTCGTGCCTTAGCCTTATCTCGCCTGACCGTGCCTTCCTTTGATTTAAGCTTTACTTGCATTGTCGTGCATTGCCTAGCCTTGCGTTGTCGTGCATTAGCCTTGCCTAGCCTCACCGTGCCTTGCCTTGCTTTACCCTTTCCTTGCCTTGCCGTGCATTTCCTAGCCGTGTGTTGTCGTGCCTTAGCCTTGTTTCCCCTTGCCGTTGCGTGCCTTTTGTTACACTTGCCTTGCCTGGCTTTGCCTTGCCTTCCTTTCCTTCCGTTACTCTTTCCTTGCCTTGCCGTGCATTGCCTAGCCCTGCGTTGTCGTGCCTTAGCCTTGTTACCCCTTGCCGTGCCGTTCCTTCCGTTACCCTTGCCTTCCCTTGCTTTCCCTTGCCTTCCTTGCGTTCCGTTACTCTTTGCTTGCTTTCCGTGCATTGCCTAGCCTTGCGTTGTCATGCCTTAGGCTTGCCTCGCCTGACCGTGCTTTCCCATGCATTACCCTTTCCTTGCCTTGCCGTGCATTGCCTAGCGTGCGTTGTCGTGCCTTAGCCTTCTTTCCCCTTGCCGTGCCGTTCCTTCCGTTACACTTGCCTTTCCTTGCTTTCCCTTGCCTTCCTTACCTTCCGTTACTCTTTGCTTGCCTTCCGTGCATTGCCTAGCCTTGCCTTGTCGTGCCTTAGCCTTATCTCCCCTGACCGTGCCTTCCTTTGCTTTAAGCTTTCCTTGCATTGTCGTGCATTGCCTACCCTTGCGTTGTCGTGCATTAGCATTGCCTGGCCTCACCGTGCCTTGCCTTGCGTTACCCTTTCCTTGCCTTGCCGTGCATTGCCTAGCCGTGCGTTGTCGTGCCTTAGCCTTGATTCCCCTTGCCGTGGCGTGCCTTTTGTTACACTTGCCTTGCCTGGCTTTGCCTTGCCTTCCTTTCCTTCCGTTACTCTTTCCTTGCCTTGCCGTGCATTGCCTAGCCCTGCGTTGTCGTGCCTTAGCCTTCTTACCACTTGCCGTGCCGTTCCTTCCGTTACCCTTGCCTTCCCTTGCTTTCACTTCCCTTCCTTGCGTTCCGTTACTCTTTGCTTGCTTTCCGTGCATTGCCTAGCCTTGCGTTGTCATGCCTCAGCCTTGCCTCGCCTGACCGTGCTTTCCCATGCGTTACCCTTTCCTTACCTTGCCGTGCATTGCCTAGCGTGCGTTGTCGTGCCTTAGCCTTGTTTCCCCTTGCAGTGCCGTTCCTTCCGTTACACTTGCCTTCCCTTGCTTTCCCTTGCCTTCCTTACCTTCCGTTACTCTTTGCTTGCCTTCCGTGCATTGCCTAGTCTTGCGTTGTCGTGCCTTAGCCTTTCCTCGCCTGACCGTGCTTTGACATGCGTTACCCTTTCCTTGCCTTGCCGTTCATTGCCTAGCGTTCGGTGTCGTGCCTTAGACTTGTTCCCCCTTGCCGTGCCGTTCCTTTCGTTACCCTTGCCTTTCCTTGCTTTTCCTTGCCTTCCTTACCTTCCATTACTCTTTGCTTGCCTTCCCTGAATTGCCTAGCCTTGCGTTGTCGTGCCTTTGCCTTATCTCGCCTGACCTTGCCTTCCTTTGCTTTAAGCTTTCCTTGCATTGTCGTGCATTGCCTAGCCTTGCGTTTCCGTGCATTAGCCTTGCCTAGCCTCACCGTGCCTTGCCTTGCGTTACCCTTTGCTTACCTTGCCGTGCATTGCCTAGCCGTGCGTTGTCGTGCCTTAGCCTTGTTTCCCCTTGCCGTGCAGTTCCTTCCGTTACACTTGCCTTTCTTTGCTTTCCCTTGCCTTCCTTACCTTCCGTTACTCTTTGCTTGCCTTCCGTGCATTGCCTAGCCTTGCGTTGTCGTGCCTTAGCCTTGCCTCGCCTGAACGTGCTTTCCCATGCGTTACCCTTTCCTTGATTTGCCGTGCATTGCCCAGCCTGCGTTGCCGTGCCTTAGCCTTGTTTCCCCTTGCCGTGCCGTTCCTTCCGTTACCCTTGCCTTTCCTTGCTTTTCCTTGCCTTGCTTACCTTCCGTTACTCTTTGGTTGCCTTCCCTGAATTGCCTAGCCTTGCGTTGTCGTGCCTTTGCCTTATCTCGCCTGACCTTGCCTTCCTTTGCTTTAAGCTTTCCTTGCATTGTCGTGCATTCCCTAGCCTTGCGTTTTCGTGCATTAGCCTTGCCTAGCATCACCGTGCCTTGCCTTGCGTTACCCTTTGCTTGCCTTGCCGTGCATTGCCTAGCCGTGCGTTGTCGTGCCTAAGCCTTGTTTCCCCTTGCCGTGCCGTTCCTTCAAATACACTGGCTTTTCTTTGCTTTCCCTTGCCTTCCTTTCCTTCCGTTACTCTTTGCTTGCCTTCCGTGCATTGCCTAGCCTTGCGTTGTCGTGCCTTAGCCTTGCCTCGCCTGAAAGTGCTTTCCCATGCGTTACCCTTTCCTTGCCTTGCCGTGCATTGCCCAGCCTGCGTTGCCGTGCCTTAGCCTTGTTTCCCCTTGCCGTGCAGTTCCTTCCGTTACCCTTGCCTTTCCTTGCTTTTCCTTGCCTTGCTTACCTTCCGTTACTCTTTGCTTCCCTTCCCTGCATTGCCTAGCCTTGCGTTGTCGTGCCTTAGCCTTATCTCGCCTGACCGTGCCTTCCTTTGCTTTAAGCTTTCCTTGCATTGTCGTGCATTGCCTAGCCTTGCGTTGTCGTGCATTAGCCTTGTTTCCCCTTGCCGTGGCGTGCCTTTTGTTACACTTCCCGTTCCTGGCTTTGACTTGCTTTCCTTTCCTTCCGTTACTCTTTCCTTGCCTTGCCGTGCATTGCCTAGCCTTGCATTGTCGTGCCTTATCCTTGCCTCACCTGACCGTGCCTTCCCCTGCGTTACCCTTTCCTTGCCTTGCCGTGCATTGCCTAGCCGTGCGTTGTCGTGCCTTAGCCTTGTTTCCCCTTGCCGTGCCGTTCCTTCCGTTACACTTGCCTTTCCCTGCTTTCCCTTGCCTTCCTTACCTTCCGTTACTCTTTGCTTGCCTTCCGTGAATTGCCTAGCCTTGCGTTGTCGTGCCTTAGCGTTGCCTCGCCTGACCGTGCTTTCAAATGCGTTACCCTTTCCTTGCCTTGCCGTTCATTGCCTAGCGTTCGGTGTCGTGCCTTAGACTTGTTTCCCCTTGCCGTGCCGTTCCTTCCGTTACCCTGGCCTTTCCTTCCTTTTCCTTGCCTAGCTTACATTCCGTTACTCTTTGCTTGCCTTCCCTGCATTGCCTAGCCTTGCGTTGTGGTGCCTTAGCCTTATCTCGCCTGACCGTGCCTTCCTTTGCTTTAAGCTTTCCTTGCATTGTCGTGCATTGCCTAGCCTTGCGTTGTCGTGCATTAGCCTTGCCTAGCCTCACCGTGCCTTGCCTTGCGTTACCCTTTCCTTGCCTTGCCCTGCATTGCCTAGCCGTGCGTTGTCGTGCCTTAGCCTTGTTTCCCCTTGCCGTGGCGTGCCTTTTGTAACACTTGCCTTGCCTGGCTTTGCCTTGCCTTCCTTTCCTTCCGTTACTCCTTCCTTGCCTTGCCGTGCATTGCCTAGCCGTGCGTTGTCGTGCCTGACCGTGCCTTCCCCTGCGTTACCCTTTCCTTGCCTTGCCGTGCATTGCCTAGCCCTGCGTTGTCGTGCCTTAGCCTTGTTACCACTTGCCGTGCCGTTCCTTCCGTTACCCTTGCCTTCCCTTGCTTTCCCTTGCCTTCCTTGCGTTCCGTTACTCTTTGCTTGCTTTCCGTGCATTGCCTAGCCTTGCGTTGTCATGCCTTAGCCTTGCCTCGCCTGACCGTGCTTTCCCATGCGTTACCCTTTCCTTGCCTTGCCGTGCATTGCCTAGCGTGCGTTGTCGTGCCTTAGCCATGTTTCCCCTTGCCGTGCCGTTCCTTCCGTTACACTTGCCTTTCCTTGCTTTCCCTTGCCTTCCTTACCTTCCGTTACTCTTTGCTTGCCTTCCGTGCATTGCCTAGCCTTGCGTTGTCGTGCCTTAGCCTTGCCTCGCCGGACCGTGCTTTCCCATGCGTTACCCTTTCCTTGCCTTGCCGTTCATTGCCTAGCGTTCGGTGTCGTGCCTTAGACTTGTTTCCCCTTGCCGTGCCGTTCCTTCCGTTACCCTTGCCTTTCCTTGATTTCCTTGCCTTGCTTACCTTCCGTTACTCTTTGGTTGCCTTCCCTGAATTGCCTAGCCTTGCGTTGTCGTGCCTTTGCCTTATCTCGCCTGACCTTGCCTTCCTTTGCTTTAAGCTTTCCTTGCATTGTCGTGCATTCCCTAGCCTTGCGTTTTCGTGCATTAGCCTTGCCTAGCATCACCGTGCCTTGCCTTGCGTTAACCTTTGCTTGCCTTGCCGTGCATTGCCTAGCCGTGCGTTGTCGTGCCTAAGCCTTGTTTCCCCTTGCCGTGCCGTTCCTTCAAATACACTGGCTTTTCTTTGATTTCCCTTGCCTTCCTTTCCTTCCGTTACTCTTTGCTTGCCTTCCGTGCATTGCCTAGCCTTGCCTTGTCGTGCCTTAGCCTGGCCTCGCCTGAACGTGCTTTCCCATGCGTTACCCTTTCCTTGCCTTGCCGTGCATTGCCCAGCCTGCGTTGCCGTGCCTTAGCCTTGTTTCCCCTTGCCGTGCAGTTCCTTCCGTTACCCTTGCCTTTCCTTGCTTTTCCTTGCCTTGCTTACCTTCCGTTACTCTTTGCTTCCCTTCCGTGCATTACCTAGCCTTGCGTTGTCGTGCCTTAGCCTTTCCTCGCCTGACCGTGCCTTCCTTTGCTTTAAGCTTTCCTTGCATTGTCGTGCATTGCCTAGCCTTGCGTTGTCGTGCATTAGCCTTGCCTAGCATCACCGTGCCTTGCCTTGCGTTACCCTTTGCTTGCCTTGCCGTGCATTGCCTAGCCGTGCGTTGTCGTGCCTTAGCCTTGTTTCCTCTTGCCGTGGCGTGCCTTTTGTTACACTTGCCTTGCGTGGCTTTGCCTTGCCTTCCTTTCCTTCCGTTACTCTTTCCTTGCCTTGCCGTGCATTGCCTAGCCTTGCATTGTCGTGCCTTATCCTTGCCTCACCTGACCGTGCCTTCCCCTGCGTTACCCTTTCCTTGCCTTGCCGTGCATTGCCTAGCCCTGTGTTGTCGTGCCTTAGCCTTCTTACCCCTTGCCGTGCCGTTCCTTCCGTTACCCTTGCCTTCCCTTGCTTTCCCTTGCCTTCCTTGCGTTCCGTTACTCTTTGCTTGCTTTCCGTGCATTGCCTAGCCTTGCGTTTTCATGCCTTAGCCTTGCCTCGCCTGACCGTGCTTTCCCATGCGTTACCCTTTCCTTGCCTTGCCGTGCATTGCCTAGCGTGCGTTGTCGTGCCTTAGCCTTGTTTCCCCTTGCCGTGCCGTTCCTTCCGTTACACTTGCCTTTCTTTGCTTTCCCTTGCCTTCCTTACCTTCCGTTACTCTTTGCTTGCCTTCCGTGCATTGCCAAGCCTTGCGTTGTCGTGCCTTAGCCTTGCCTCCCCTGACCGTGCTTTCCCATGCGTTACACTTTGCTTGCCTTCCCTGCATTGCCTAGCCTTGCATTGTCGTGCCTTAGCCTTATCTCGCCTGACCGTGCCTTCCTTTGATTTAAGCTTTACTTGCATTGTCGTGCATTGCCTAGCCTTGCGTTGTCGTGCATTAGCCTTGCCTAGCCTCACCGTGCCTTGCCTTGCTTTACCCTTTCCTTGCCTTGCCGTGCATTGCCTAGCCGTGCGTTGTCGTGCCTTAGCCTTGTTTCCCCTTGCCGTGGCGTGCCTTTTGTTACACTTGCCTTGCCTGGATTTGCCTTGCCTTCCTTTCCTTCCGTTACTCTTTCCTTGCCTTGCCGTGCATTGCCTAGCCCTGCGTTGTCGTGCCTTAGCCTTCTTACCACTTGCCGTGCCGTTCCTTCCGTTACCCTTGCCTTCCCTTGCTTTCCCTTGCCTTCCTTGCGTTCCGTTACTCTTTGCTTGCTTTCCGTGCATTGCCTAGCCTTGCGTTGTCGTGCCTTAGCCTTGCCTCGCCTGACCGTGCTTTCCCATGCGTTACCCTTTCCTTGCCTTGCCGTGCATTGCCTAGCCGTGCGTTGTCGTGCCTTAGCCTTTTTTCCCCTTGCCGTGCCGTTCCTTCCGTTACACTTGCCTTTCTTTGCTTTCCCTTGCCTTCCTTACCTTCCGTTACTCTTTGCTTGCCTTCCGTGCATTGCCTAGCCTTGCGTTGTCGTGCCTTAGCCTTATCTCGCCTGACCGTGCCTTCCTTTGCTTTAAGCTTTCCTTGCATTGTCGTGCATTGCCTAGCCTTGCGTTGTCGTGCATTAGCATTGCCTGGCCTCACCGTGCCTTGCCTTGCGTTACCCTTTCCTTGCCTTGCCGTGCATTGCCTAGCCGTGCGTTGTGGTGCCTTAGCCTTGATTCCCCTTGCCGTGGCGTGCCTTTTGTTACACTTGCCTTGCCTGGCTTTGCCTTGCCTTCCTTTCCTTCCGTTACTCTTTCCTTGCCTTGCCGTGCATTGCCTAGCCCTGCGTTGTCGTGCCTTAGCCTTCTTACCACTTGCCGTGCCGTTCCTTCCGTTACCCTTGCCTTCCCTTGCTTTCCCTTCCCTTCCTTGCGTTCCGTTACTCTTTGCTTGCTTTCCGTGCATTGCCTAGCCTTGCGTTGTCATGCCTCAGCCTTGCCTCGCCTGACCGTGCTTTCCCATGCGTTACCCTTTCCTTGCCTTGCCGTGCATTGCCTAGCGTGCGTTGTCGTGCCTTAGCCTTGTTTCACCTTGCAGTGCCGTTCCTTCCGTTACACTTGCCTTTCCTTGGTTTCCCTTCCCTTCCTTACCTTCCGTTACTCTTTGCTTGCCTTCCGTGCATTGCCTAGCCTTGCGTTGTCGTGCCTTAGCCTTGCCTCGCCTGACCGTGCTTTGACATGCGTTACCCTTTCCTTGCCTTGCCGTTCATTGCCTAGCGTTCGGTGTCGTGCCTTAGACTTGTTCCCCCTTGCCGTGCCGTTCCTTCCGTTACCCTTGCCTTTCCTTGCTTTCCCTTGCCTTCCTTACCTTCCGTTACTCTTTGCTTGCCTTCCGTGCATTGCCTAGCCTTGCGTTGTCGTGCCTTAGCCTTGCCTCGCCTGAACGTGCTTTCCCATGCATTACCCTTTCCTTGCTTTGCCGTGCATTGCCCAGCCTGCGTTGCCGTGCCTTAGACTTGTTTCCCTTTGCCGTGCAGTTCCTTCCGTTACCCTTGCCTTTCCTTGCTTTTCCTTGCCTTGCTTACCTTCCGTTACTCTTTGCTTCCCTTCCCTGCATTGCCTAGCCTTGCGTTATCGTGCCTTAACCTTATCTCGCCTGACCGTGCCTTCCTTTGCTTTAAGCTTTCCTTGCATTGTCGTGCATTGCCTAGCCTTGCGTTGTCGTGCAGTAGCCTTGCCTAGCCTCACCGTGCCTTGCTTTGCGTTACCCTTTCCTTGCCTTGCCGTGCATTGCCTAGCCGTGCGTTGTCGGGCCTTAGCCTTGTTTCCCCTTGCCGTGGCGTGCCTTTTGTTACACTTCCCGTTCCTGGCTTTGACTTGCTTTCCTTTCCTTCCGTTACTCTTTCCTTGCCTTGCCGTGCATTGCCTAGCCTTGCATTGTCGTGCCTTATCCTTGAATCACCTGACCGTGCCTTCCCCTGCGTTACACTTTCCTTGCCTTGCCGTGCATTGCCTAGACCTGCGTTGCCGTGCCTTAGCCTTGTTACCCCTTGCCGTGCCGTTCCTTCCGTTACCCTTGCCTTCCCTTGCTTTCCCTTGCCTTCCATGCGTTCCGTTACTCTCTGCTTGCTTTCCGTGCATTACCTAGCCTTGCGTTGTCATGCCTTAGCCTTGCATCGCCTGACCGTGCTTTCCCATGCGTTACCCTTTCCTTGCCTTTCCGTGCATTGCCTAGCCGTGCGTTGTCGTGCCTTAGCCTTGTTTCCCCTTGCCGTGCCGTTCCTTCCGTTACACTTGCCTTTCCTTCTTTCCCTTGCCTTCCTTACCTTCCGTTACTCTTTGCTTGCCTTCCGTGCATTGCCTAGCCTTGCGTTGTCGTGCCTTAGCGTTGCCTCGCCTGACCGTGCTTTCAAATGCGTTACCCTTTCCTTGCCTTGCCGTTCATTGCCTAGCGTTCGGTGTCGTGCCTTAGACTTGTTTCCCCTTGCCGTGCCGTTCCTTCCGTTACCCTGGCCTTTCCTTCCTTTTCCTTGCCTTGCTTACATTCCGTTACTCTGTGCTTGCCTTCCCTGAATTTCCTAACCTTGCGTTGTCGTGCCTTAGCCTTATCTCGCCTGACCTTGCCTTCCTTTGCTTGAAGCTTTCCTTGCATTGTCGTGCATCGCCTAGCCTTGCGTTTTCGTGCATTAGCCTTGCCTAGCCTCACCGTGCCTTTCCTTGCGTTACCCTTTGCTTGCCTTGCGGTGCATTGCCTAGCCGTGCGTTGTCGTGCCTTAGCCTTGTTTCCCCTTGCCGTGCCGTTCCTTCCGTTACACTTGCCTTTTTTGCTTTCCCTTGCCTTCCTTGCGTTCCGTTACTCTTTGCTTGCTTTCCGTGCATTGCCTAGCCTTGCGTTGTCATGCCTTAGTCTTGCCTCGCCTGACCGTGCTTTCCCATGCGTTAGGCTTTCCTTGCCTTGCCGTGCATTGCCTAGCGTGCGTTGTCGTGCCTTAGCCTTGTTTCCCCTTGCCGTGCCGTTCCTTCCGTTACCATTGCCTTTCTTTGCTTTCCCTTGCCTTCCTTACCTTCCGTTACTCTTTGCTTGCCTTCCGTGCATTGCCTAGCCTTGCGTTGTCGTGCCTTAGCCTTATCTCGCCAGACCGTGACTTCCTTTGCTTTAAGCTTTCATTGCATTGTCGTGCATTGCCTAGCCTTGCGTTGTCGTGCATTAGCCTTGCCTAGCCTCACCGTGCCTTGCCTTGCGTTACCCTTTCCTTGTCTTGCCGTGCATTTCCTAGCCGTGTGTTGTCGTGCCTTAGCCTTGTTACCCCTTGCCGTGCCGTTCCTTCCGTTACCCTTGCCTTCCCTTGCTTTCCCTTGCATTCCTTGCATTCCGTTACTCTTTGCTTGCTTTCCGTGCATTGCCTAGCCTTGCGTTGTCATGCCTTAGCCTTGCCTCGCCTGACCGTGCTTTCCCATGCGTTACCCTTTCCTTGCCTTGCCGCGCATTGCCTAGCGTGCGTTGTCGTGCCTTAGCCTTTTTTCCCCTTGCAGTGCCGTTCCTTCCGTTACCCTAGCCTTTCCTTGCTTTCCCTTGCCTTCCTTACCTTCCGTTACTCTTTGCTTGCTTTCCGTGCATTGCCTAGCCTTGCGTTGTCATGCCTTAGCCTTGCCTCGCCTGACCGTGCTTTCCCATGCGTTACCCTTTCCTTGCCTTGCCGCGCATTGCCTAGCGTGCGTTGTCGTGCCTTAGCCTTTTTTCCCCTTGCAGTGCCGTTCCTTCCGTTACCCTAGCCGTTCCTTGGTTTCCCTTCCCTTCCTTACCTTCCGTTACTCTTTGCTTGCCTTCCGTGCATTGCCTAGTCTTGCGTTGTCGTGCCTTAGCCTTTCCTCGCCTGACCGTGCTTTGACATGCGTTACCCTTTCCTTGCCTTGCCGTTCATTGCCTAGCGTTCGGTGTCGTGCCTTAGACTTGTTCCCCCTTGCCGTGCCGTTCCTTTCGTTACACTTGCCTTTCCTTGCTTTCCCTTGCCTTCCTTACCTTCCATTACTCTTTGCTTGCCTTCCCTGAATTGCCTAGCCTTGCGTTGTCGTGCCTTTGCCTTATCTCGCCTGACCTTGCCTTCCTTTGCTTTAAGCTTTCCTTGCATTGTCGTGCATTGCCTAGCCTTGCGTTTCCGTGCATTAGCCTTGCCTAGCCTCACCGTGCCTTGCCTTGCGTTACCCTTTGCTTACCTTGCCGTGCATTGCCTAGCCGTGCGTTGTCGTGCCTTAGCCTTGTTTCCCCTTGCCGTGCAGTTCCTTCCGTTACACTTGCCTTTCTTTGCTTTCCCTTGCCTTCCTTACCTTCCGTTACTCTTTGCTTGCCTTCCGTGCATTGCCTAGCCTTGCGTTGTCGTGCCTTAGCCTTGCCTCGCCTGAACGTGCTTTCCCATGCGTTACCCTTTCCTTGATTTGCCGTGCATTGCCCAGCCTGCGTTGCCGTGCCTTAGCCTTGTTTCCCCTTGCCGTGCCGTTCCTTCCGTTACCCTTGCCTTTCCTTGCTTTTCCTTGCCTTGCTTACCTTCCGTTACTCTTTGGTTGCCTTCCCTGAATTGCCTAGCCTTGCGTTGTCGTGCCTTTGCCTTATCTCGCCTGACCTTGCCTTCCTTTGCTTTAAGCTTTCCTTGCATTGTCGTGCATTCCCTAGCCTTGCGTTTTCGTGCATTAGCCTTGCCTAGCATCACCGTGCCTTGCCTTGCGTTACCCTTTGCTTGCCTTGCCGTGCATTGCCTAGCCGTGCGTTGTCGTGCCTAAGCCTTGTTTCCCCTTGCCGTGCCGTTCCTTCAAATACACTGGCTTTTCTTTGCTTTCCCTTGCCTTCCTTTCCTTCCGTTACTCTTTGCTTGCCTTCCGTGCATTGCCTAGCCTTGCGTTGTCGTGCCTTAGCCTGGCCTCGCCTGAAGTGCTTTCCCATGCGTTACCCTTTCCTTGCCTTGCCGTGCATTGCCCAGCCTGCGTTGCCGTGCCTTAGCCTTGTTTCCCCTTGCCGTGCAGTTCCTTCCGTTACCCTTGCCTTTCCTTGCTTTTCCTTGCCTTGCTTACCTTCCGTTACTCTTTGCTTCCCTTCCCTGCATTGCCTAGCCTTGCGTTGTCGTGCCTTAGCCTTATCTCGCCTGACCGTGCCTTCCTTTGCTTTAAGCTTTCCTTGCATTGTCGTGCATTGCCTAGCCTTGCGTTGTCGTGCATTAGCCTTGTTTCCCCTTGCCGTGGCGTGCCTTTTGTTACACTTCCCGTTCCTGGCTTTGACTTGCTTTCCTTTCCTTCCGTTACTCTTTCCTTGCCTTGCCGTGCATTGCCTAGCCTTGCATTGTCGTGCCTTATCCTTGCCTCACCTGACCGTGCCTTCCCCTGCGTTACCCTTTCCTTGCCTTGCCGTGCATTGCCTAGCCGTGCGTCGTCGTGCCTTAGCCTTGTTTCCCCTTGCCGTGCCGTTCCTTCCGTTACACTTGCCTTTCCCTGCTTTCCCTTGCCTTCCGTACCTTCCGTTACTCTTTGCTTGCCTTCCGTGAATTGCCTAGCCTTGCGTTGTCGTGCCTTAGCGTTGCCTCGCCTGACCGTGCTTTCAAATGCGTTACCCTTTCCTTGCCTTGCCGTTCATTGCCTAGCGTTCGGTGTCGTGCCTTAGACTTGTTTCCCCTTGCCGTGCCGTTCCTTCCGTTACCCTGGCCTTTCCTTCCTTTTCCTTGCCTAGCTTACCTTCCGTTACTCTTTGCTTGCCTTCCCTGCATTGCCTAGCCTTGCGTTGTGGTGCCTTAGCCTTATCTCGCCTGACCGTGCCTTCCTTTGCTTTAAGCTTTCCTTGCATTGTCGTGCATTGCCTAGCCTTGCGTTGTCGTGCATTAGCCTTGCCTAGCCTCACCGTGCCTTGCCTTACGTTACCCTTTCCTTGCCATGCCCTGCATTGCCTAGCCGTGCGTTGTCGTGCCTTAGCCTTGTTTCCCCTTGCCGTGGCGTGCCTTTTGTAACACTTGCCTTGCCTGGCTTTGCCTTGCCTTCCTTTCCTTCCGTTACTCCTTCCTTGCCTTGCCGTGCATTGCCTAGCCTTGCATTGTCGTGCCTTATCCTTGCCTCACCTGACCGTGCCTTCCCCTGCGTTACCCTTTCCTTGCCTTGCCGTGCATTGCCTAGCCCTGCGTTGTCGTGCCTTAGCCTTCTTACCCCTTGCCGTGCCGTTCCTTCCGTTACCCTTGACTTCCCTTGCTTTCCCTTGCCTTCCTTGCGTTCCGTTACTCTTTGCTTGCTTTCCGTGCATTGCCTAGCCTTGCGTTGTCATGCCTTAGCCTTGCCTCGCCTGACCGTGCTTTCCCATGCGTTACCCTTTCCTTGCCTTGCCGTGCATTGCCTAGCGTGCGTTGTCGTGCCTTAGCCATGTTTCCCCTTGCCGTGCCGTTCCTTCCGTTACACTTGCCTTTCCTTGCTTTCCCTTGCCTTCCTTACCTTCCGTTACTCTTTGCTTGCCTTCCGTGCATTGCCTAGCCTTGCGTTGTCGTGCCTTAGCCTTGCCTCGCCGGACCGTGCTTTCCCATGCGTTACCCTTTCCTTGCCTTGCCGTTCATTGCCTAGCGTTCGGTGTCGTGCCTTACACTTGTTTCCCCTTGCCGTGCTGTTAATTCCGTTACCCTTGCCTTTCCTTGATTTCCTTGCCTTGCTTACCTTCCGTTACTCTTTGGTTGCCTTCCCTGAATTGCCTAGCCTTGCGTTGTCGTGCCTTTGCCTTATCTCGCCTGACCTTGCCTTCCTTTGCTTTAAGCTTTCCTTGCATTGTCGTGCATTCCCTAGCCTTGCGTTTTCGTGCATTAGCCTTGCCTAGCATCACCGTGCCTTGCCTTGCGTTACCCTTTGCTTGCCTTGCCGTGCATTGCCTAGCCGTGCGTTGTCGTGCCTAAGACTTGTTTCCCCTTGCCGTGCCGTTCCTTCAAATACACTGGCTTTTCTTTGATTTCCCTTGCCTTCCTTTCCTTCCGTTACTCTTTGCTTGCCTTCCGTGCATTGCCTAGCCTTGCGTTGTCGTGCCTTAGCCTGGCCTCGCCTGAACGTGCTTTCCCATGCGTTACCCTTTCCTTGCCTTGCCGTGCATTGCCCAGCCTGCGTTGCCGTGCCTTAGCCTTGTTTCCCCTTGCCGTGCAGTTCCTTCCGTTACCCTTGCCTTTCCTTGCTTTTCCTTGCCTTGCTTACCTTCCGTTACTCTTTGCTTCCCTTCCCTGCATTGCCTAGCCTTGCGTTGTCGTGCCTTAGCCTTTCCTCGCCTGACCGTGCCTTCCTTTGCTTTAAGCTTTCCTTGCATTGTCGTGCATTGCCTAGCCTTGCGTTGTCGTGCATTAGCCTTGCCTAGCATCACCGTGCCTTGCCTTGCGTTACCCTTTGCTTGCGTTGCCGTGCATTGCCTAGCCGTGCGTTGTCGTGCCTTAGCCTTGTTTCCCCTTGCCGTGGCGTGCCTTTTGTTACACTTGCCTTGCGTGGCTTTGCCTTGCCTTCCTTTCCTTCCGTTACTCTTTCCTTGCCTTGCCGTGCATTGCCTAGCCTTGCATTGTCGTGCCTTATCCTTGCCTCACCTGACCGTGCCTTCCCCTGCGTTACCCTTTCCTTGCCTTGCCGTGCATTGCCTAGCCCTGTGTTGTCGTGCCTTAGCCTTCTTACCCCTTGCCGTGCCGTTCCTTCCGTTACCCTTGCCTTCGCTTGCTTTCCCTTGCCTTCCTTGCGTTCCGTTACTCTTTGCTTGCTTTCCGTGCATTGCCTAGCCTTGCGTTTTCATGCCTTAGCCTTGCCTCGCCTGACCGTGCTTTCCCATGCGTTACCCTTTCCTTGCCTTGCCGTGCATTGCCTAGCGTGCGTTGTCGTGCCTTAGCCTTGTTTCCCCTTGCCGTGCCGTTCCTTCCGTTACACTTGCCTTTCTTTGCTTTCCCTTGCCTTCCTTACCTTCCGTTACTCTTTGCTTGCCTTCCGTGCATTGCCAAGCCTTGCGTTGTCGTGCCTTAGCCTTGCCTCCCCTGACCGTGCTTTCCCATGCGTTACACTTTGCTTGCCTTCCCTGCATTGCCTAGCCTTGCGTTGTCGTGCCTTAGCCTTATCTCGCCTGACCGTGCCTTCCTTTGATTTAAGCTTTACTTGCATTGTCGTGCATTGCCTAGCCTTGCGTTGTCGTGCATTAGCCTTGCCTAGCCTCACCGTGCCTTGCCTTGCTTTACCCTTTCCTTGCCTTGCCGTGCATTTCCTAGCCGTGTCTTGTCGTGCCTTAGCCTTGTTTCCCCTTGCCGTTGCGTGCCTTTTGTTACACTTGCCTTGCCTGGATTTGCCTTGCCTTCCTTTCCTTCCGTTACTCTTTCCTTGCCTTGCCGTGCATTGCCTAGCCCTGCGTTGTCGTGCCTTAGCCTTGTTACCCCTTGCCGTGCCGTTCCTTCCGTTACCCTTGCCTTCCCTTGCTGTCCCTTGCCTTCCTTGCGTTCCGTTACTCTTTGCTTGCTTTCCGTGCATTGCCTAGCCTTGCGTTGTCATGCCTTAGGCTTGCCTCGCCTGACCGTGCTTACCCATGCATTACCCTTTCCTTGCCTTGCCGTGCATTGCCTAACGTGCGTTGTCGTGCCTTAGCCTTTTTTCCCCTTGCCGTGCCGTTCCTTCCGTTACACTTGCCTTTCTTTGCTTTCCCTTGCCTTCCTTACCTTCCGTTACTCTTTGCTTGCCTTCCGTGCATTGCCTAGCCTTGCGTTGTCGTGCCTTAGCCTTATCTCGCCTGACCGTGCCTTCCTTTGCTTTAAGCTTTCCTTGCATTGTCGTGCATTGCCTAGCCTTGCGTTGTCGTGCATTAGCATTGCCTGTCCTCACCGTGCCTTGCCTTGCGTTACCCTTTCCTTGCCTTGCCGTGCATTGCCTAGCCGTGCGTTGTGGTGCCTT
Source organism: Macrotis lagotis (assembly GCF_037893015.1). Taxonomy (NCBI): domain Eukaryota; kingdom Metazoa; phylum Chordata; class Mammalia; order Peramelemorphia; family Peramelidae; genus Macrotis; species Macrotis lagotis. Next base: position 20,399 of record NW_027422310.1, read on the forward strand.
AGCCTTGATTCCCCTTGCCGTGGCGTGCCTTCTGTTACACTTGCCTTGCCTGGCTTTGCCTTGCCTTCCTTTCCTTCCGTTACTCTTTCCTTGCCTTGCCGTGCATTGCCTAGCCCTGCGTTGTCGTGCCTTAGCCTTCTTACCACTTGCCGTGCCGTTCCTTCCGTTACCCTTGCCTTCCCTTGCTTTCCCTTCCCTTCCTTGCGTTCCGTTACTCTTTGCTTGCTTTCCGTGCATTGCCTAGCCTTGCGTTGTCATGCCTCAGCCTTGCCTCGCCTGACCGTGCTTTCCCATGCGTTACCCTTTCCTTGCCTTGCCGTGCATTGCCTAGCGTGCGTTGTCGTGCCTTAGCCTTGTTTCACCTTGCAGTGCCGTTCCTTCCGTTACACTTGCCTTTCCTTGGTTTGCCTTCCCTTCCTTACCTTCCTTTACTCTTTGCTTGCCTTCCGTGCATTGCCTAGCCTTGCGTTGTCGTGCCTTAGCCTTGCCTCGCCTGACCGTGCTTTGACATGCGTTACCCTTTCCTTGCCTTGCCGTTCATTGCCTAGCGTTCGGTGTCGTGCCTTAGACTTGTTCCCCCTTGCCGTGCCGTTCCTTCCGTTACCCTTGCCTTTCCTTGCTTTCCCTTGCCTTCCTTACCTTCCGTTACTCTTTGCTTGCCTTCCGTGCATTGCCTAGCCTTGCGTTGTCGTGCCTTAGCCTTGCCTCGCCTGAACGTGCTTTCCCATGCATTACCCATTCCTTGCTTTGCCGTGCATTGCCCAGCCTGCGTTGCCGTGCCTTAGCCTTGTTTCCCTTTGCCGTGCAGTTCCTTCCGTTACCCTTGCCTTTCCTTGCTTTTCCTTGCCTTGCTTACCTTCCGTTACTCTTTGCTTCCCTTCCCTGCATTGCCTAGCCTTGCGTTATCGTGCCTTAACCTTATCTAGCCTGACCGTGCCTTCCTTTGCTTTAAGCTTTCCTTGCATTGTCGTGCATTGCCTAGCCTTGCGTTGTCGTGCAGTAGCCTTGCCTAGCCTCACCGTGCCTTGCTTTCCGTTACCCTTTCCTTGCCTTGCCGTGCATTGCCTAGCCGTACGTTGTCGGGCCTTAGCCTTGTTTCCCCTTGCCGTGGCGTGCCTTTTGTTACACTTCCCGTTCCTGGCTTTGACTTGCTTTCCTTTCCTTCCGTTACTCTTTCCTTGCCTTGCCGTGCATTGCCTAGCCTTGCATTGTCGTGCCTTATCCTTGCCTCACCTGACCGTGCCTTCCCCTGCGTTACACTTTCCTTGCCTTGCCGTGCATTGCCTAGACCTGCGTTGCCGTGCCTTAGCCTTGTTACCCCTTGCCGTGCCGTTCCTTCCATTACCCTTGCCTTCCCTTGCTTTCCCTTGCCTTCCATGCGTTCCGTTACTCTCTGCTTGCTTTCCGTGCATTACCTAGCCTTGCGTTGTCATGCCTTAGCCTTGCATCGCCTGACCGTGCTTTCCCATGCGTTACCCTTTCCTTGCCTTTCCGTGCATTGCCTAGCCGTGCGTTGTCGTGCCTTAGCCTTGTTTCCCCTTGCCGTGCCGTTCCTTCCGTTACACTTGCCTTTCCTTCTTTCCCTTGCCTTCCTTACCTTCCGTTACTCTTTGCTTGCCTTCCGTGCATTGCCTAGCCTTGCGTTGTCGTGCCTTAGCGTTGCCTCGCCTGACCGTGCTTTCAAATGCGTTACCCTTTCCTTGCCTTGCCGTTCATTGCCTAGCGTTCGGTGTCGTGCCTTAGACTTGTTTCCCCTTGCCGTGCCGTTCCTTCCGTTACCCTGGCCTTTCCTTCCTTTTCCTTGCCTTGCTTACATTCCGTTACTCTGTGCTTGCCTTCCCTGAATTTCCTAACCTTGCGTTGTCGTGCCTTAGCCTTATCTCGCCTGACCTTGCCTTCCTTTGCTTGAAGCTTTCCTTGCATTGTCGTGCATCGCCTAGCCTTGCGTTTTCGTGCATTAGCCTTGCCTAGCCTCACCGTGCCTTTCCTTGCGTTACCCTTTGCTTGCCTTGCGGTGCATTGCCTAGCCGTGCGTTGTCGTGCCTTAGCCTTGTTTCCCCTTGCCGTGCCGTTCCTTCCGTTACACTTGCCTTTTTTGCTTTCCCTTGCCTTCCTTGCGTTCCGTACTCTTTGCTTGCTTTCCGTGCATTGCCTAGCCTTGCGTTGTCATGCCTTAGCCTTGCCTCGCCTGACCGTGCTTTCCCATGCGTTAGGCTTTCCTTGCCTTGCCGTGCATTGCCTAGCGTGCGTTGTCGTGCCTTAGCCTTGTTTCCCCTTGCCGTGCCGTTCCTTCCGTTACCATTGCCTTTCTTTGCTTTCCCTTGCCTTCCTTACCTTCCGTTACTCTTTGCTTGCCTTCCGTGCATTGCCTAGCCTTGCGTTGTCGTGCCTTAGCCTTATCTCGCCAGACCGTGACTTCCTTTGCTTTAAGCTTTCCTTGCATTGTCGTGCATTGCCTAGCCTTGCGTTGTCGTGCATTAACCTTATCTAGCCTCACCGTGCCTTGCCTTGCGTTACCCTTTCCTTGCCTTGACGTGCATTTCCTAGCCGTGTGTTGTCGTGCCTTAGCCTTGTTACCCCTTGCCGTGCCGTTCCTTCCGTTACCCTTGCCTTCCCTTGCTTTCCCTTTCCTTCCTTGCATTCCGTTACTCCTTGCTTGCTTACCGTGCATTCGTTGGCTTTACTTAGCCTTGCCTCGCCTGACCGTGCTTTCCCTTCCGTTACTCTTTGCTTGCCTTGCCGTGCATTGCCTAGCCGTGCGTTGTCGTGCCTTAGCCTTGTTTCCCCTTGCCGTGCCGTTCCTTCCGTTACACTTGCCTTTCTTTGCTTTCCCTTGCCTTCCTTACATTCCGTTACTCTTTGCTTGCCTTCCGTGCATTGCCTAGCCTTGCGTTGTCGTGCCTTAGCCTTGCCTCCCCTGACCGTTCTTTCCCATGCGTTACCCTTTCCTTCCCTTGCCGTGCATTGCCTAGCGTGCGTTGTCGTGCCTTAGCCTTGTTTCCCCTTGCCGTGCCGTTCCTTCCGTTACACTTGCCTTTCCTTGCTTTCCCTTGCCTTCCTTACTTTCCGTTACTCTTTGCTTGCCTTCCGTGCATTGCCTAGCCTTGCGTTGTCGTGCCTTAGCCTTATCTCGCCTGACCGTGCCTTCCTTTGCTTTAAGCTTTCCTTGCATTGTCGTGCATTGCCTAGCCTTGCGTTGTCGTGCATTAGCCTTGCCTAGCCTCACCGTGCCTTGCCTTGCGTTACCCTTTCCTTGCCTTGCCGTGCATTGCCTAGCCGTGCGTTGTCGTGCCTTAGCCTTGTTTCCCCTTGCCGTGGCGTGCCTTTTGTTACACTTGCCTTGCCTGGCTTTCCCTTGCCTTCCTTTCCTTCCGTTACTCTTTCCTTGCCTTGCCGTGCATTGCCTAGCCTTGCATTGTAGTGCCTTATCCTTGCCTCACCTGACCGTGCCTTCCCCTGCGTTACCCTTTCCTTGCCTTGCCGTGCATTGCCTAGCCCTGCGTTGTCGTGCCTTAGCCTTCTTACCCCTTGCCGTGCCGTTCCTTCCGTTACCCTTGACTTCCCTTGCTTTCCCTTGCCTTCCTTGCGTTCCGTTACTCTTTGCTTGCTTTCCGTGCATTGCCTAGCCTTGCGTTGTCGTGCCTTAGCCTTGCCTCGCCTGACCGTGCTTTCCCATGCGTTACCCTTTCCTTGCCTTGCCGTGCATTGCCTAGCGTGCGTTGTCGTGCCTTAGCCTTGTTTCCCCTTGCCGTGCCGTTCCTTCCGTTACACTTGCCTTTCCTTGCTTTCCCTTGCCTTCCTTACCTTCCGTTACTCTTTGCTTGCCTTCCGTGCATTGCCTAGCCTTGCGTTGTCGTGCCTTAGCCTTGCCTCGCCTGACCGTGCTTTCCCATGCGTTACCCTTTCCTTGCCTTGCCGTTCATTGCCTAGCGTTCGGTGTCGTGCCTTCGACTTGTTTCCCCTTGCCGTGCCGTTCCTTCCGTTACCCTTGCCTTTCCTTGCTTTTCCTTGCCTTGCTTACCTTCCGTTACTCTTTGGTTGCCTTCCCTGAATTGTCTAGCCTTGCGTTGTCGTGCCTTTGCCTTATCTCGCCTGACCTTGCCTTCCTTTGCTTTAAGCTTTCCTTGCATTGTCGTGCATTCCCTAGCCTTGCGTTTTCGTGCATTAGCCTTGCCTAGCATCACCGTGCCTTGCCTTGCGTTACCCTTTGCTTGCCTTGCCGTGCATTTCCTAGCCGTGCGTTGTCGTGCCTAAGCCTTGTTTCCCCTTGCCGTGCCGTTCCTTCAAATACACTGGCTTTTCTTTGCTTTCCCTTGCCTTCCTTTCCTTCCGTTACTCTTTGCTTGCCTTCCGTGCGTGCATTGCCTAGCCTTGCGTTGTCGTGCCTTAGCCTGGCCTCGCCTGAACGTGCTTTCCCATGCGTTACCCTTTCCTTGCCTTGCCGTGCATTGCCCAGCCTGCGTTGCCGTGCCTTAGCCTTGTTTCCCCTTGCCGTGCCGTTCCTTCCGTTACCCTTGTCTTTCCTTGCTTTTCCTTGCCTTGCTTACCTTCCGTTACTCTTTGCTTCCCTTCCCTGCATTGCCTAGCCTTGCGTTGTCGTGCCTTAGCCTTTCCTCGCCTGACCGTGCCTTCCTTTGCTTTAAGCTTTCCTTGCATTGTCGTGCATTGCCTAGCCTTGCGTTGTCGTGCATTAGCCTTGCCTAGCATCACCGTGCCTTGCCTTGCGTTACCCTTTGCTTGCCTTGCCGTGCATTGCCTAGCCGTGCGTTGTCGTGCCTTAGCCTTGTTTCCCCTTGCCGTGGCGTGCCTTTTGTTACACTTGCCTTGCCTGGCTTTGCCTTGCCTTCCTTTCCTTCCGTTACTCTTTGCTTGCTTTCCGTGCATTGCCTAGCCTTGCGTTGTCATGCCTTAGCCTTGCCTCGCCTGACCGTGCTTTCCCATGCGTTACCCTTTCCTTGCCTTGCCGTGCATTGCCTAGCTGTGCGTCGTCGTGCCTTAGCCTTGTTTCCCCTTGCCGTGCCGTTCCTTCCGTTACACTTGCCTTTCCCTGCTTTCCCTTGCCTTCCGTACCTTCCGTTACTCTTTGCTTGCCTTCCGTGCATTGCCTAGCCTTGCGTTGTCGTGCCTTAGCGTTGCCTCGCCTGACCGTGCTTTCAAATGCGTTACCCTTTCCTTGCCTTGCCGTTCATTGCCTAGCGTTCGGTGTCGTGCCTTAGACTTGTTTCCCCTTGCCGTGCAGTTCCTTCCGTTACCCTGGCCTTTCCTTCCTTTTCCTTGCCTAGCTTACCTTCCGTTACCCTTTGCTTGCCTTCCCTGAATTTCCTAGCCTTGCGTTGTCGTGCCTTAGCCTTATCTCGCCTGACCTTGCCTTCCTTTGCTTTAAGCTTTCCTTGCATTGTCGTGCATCGCCTAGCCTTGCGTTTTCGTGCATTAGCCTTGCCTAGCCTCACCGTAGCTTTCCTTGCGTTAACCTTTGCTTGCCTTTCCGTGCATTGCCTAGCCGTGCGTTGTCGTGCCTTAGCCTTGTTTCCCCTTGCCGTGCCGTTCCTTCCGTTACACTTGCCTTTCTTTGCTTTCCCTTGCCTTCCTTACCTTCCGTTACTCTTTGCTTGCCTTCAGTGCATTGCCTAGCCTTGCGTTGTCGTGCCTTAGCCTTGCCTCGCCTGAACGTGCTTTCCCATGCGTTACCCTTTCCTTGCCTTGCCGTGCATTGCGTAGCCTACGTTGCCGTGCCTTAGCCTTGTTTCCCCTTGAGGTGCCGTTCATTACGTTACCCTTGCCTTTCCTTCCTTTTCCTGGCCTAGCTTACCTTCCGTTACTCTTTGCTTCTCTTCCCTACATTGCCTAGCCTTGCGTTGTGGTGCCTTAGCCTTATCTCGCCTGACCGTGCCTTCCTTTGCTTTAAGCTTTCCTTGCATTGTCGTGCATTGCCTAGCCTTGCGTTGTCGTGCATTAGCCTTGCCTAGCCTCACCGTGCCTTGCCTTGCGTTACCCTTTCCTTGCCTTGCCCTGCATTGCCTAGCCGTGCGTTGTCGTGCCTTAGCCTTGTTTCCCCTTGCCGTGGCGTGCCTTTTGTTACACTTGCCTTGCCTGGCTTTGCCTTGCCTTCCTTTCCTTCCGTTACTCTTTCCTTGCCTTGCCGTGCATTGCCTAGCCTTGCATTGTCGTGCCTTATCCTTGCCTCACCTGACCGTGCCTTCCCCTGCGTTACCCTTTCCTTGCCTTGCCGTGCATTGCCTAGCCCTGCGTTGTCGTGCCTTAGCCTTCTTACCCCTTGCCGTGCCGTTCCTTCCGTTACCCTTGACTTCCCTTGCTTTCCCTTGCCTTCCTTGCGTTCCGTTACTCTTTGCTTGCTTTCCGTGCATTGCCTAGCCTTGCGTTGTCATGCCTTAGCCTTGCCTCGCCTGACCGTGCTTTCCCATGCGTTACCCTTTCCTTGCCTTGCCGTGCATTGCCTAGCGTGCGTTGTCGTGCCTTAGCCTTGTTTCCCCTTGCCGTGCCGTTCCTTCCGTTACACTTGCCTTTCCTTGCTTTCCCTTGCCTTCCTTACCTTCCGTTACTCTTTGCTTGCCTTCCGTGCATTGCCTAGCCTTGCGTTGTCGTGCCTTAGCCTTGCCTCGCCTGACCGTGCTTTCCCATGCGTTACCCTTTCCTTGCCTTGCCGTTCATTGCCTAGCGTTCGGTGTCGTGCCTTAGACTTGTTTCCCCTTGCCGTGCCGTTCCTTCCGTTACCCTTGCCTTTCGTTGCTTTTCCTTGCCTTGCTTACCTTCCGTTACTCTTTGGTTGCCTTCCCTGAATTGCCTAGCCTTGCGTTGTCGTGCCTTTGCCTTATCTCGCCTGACCTTGCCTTCCTTTGCTTTAAGCTTTCCTTGCATTGTCGTGCATTCCCTAGCCTTGCGTTTTCGTGCATTAGCCTTGCCTAGCATCACCGTGCCTTGCCTTGCGTTACCCTTTGCTTGCCTTGCCGTGCATTGCCTAGCCGTGCGTTGTCGTGCCTAAGCCTTGTTTCCCCTTGCCGTGCCGTTCCTTCAAATACACTGGCTTTTCTTTGCTTTCCCTTGCCTTCCTTTCCTTCCGGTACTCTTTGCTTGCCTTCCGTGCATTGCCTAGCCTTGCGTTGTCGTGCCTTAGCCTGGCCTCGCCTGAACGTGCTTTCCCCTGCGTTACCCTTTCCTTGCCTTGCCGTGCATTGCCCAGCCTGCGTTGCCGTGCCTTAGCCTTGTTTCCCCTTGCCGTGCAGTTCCTTCCGTTACCCTTGCCCTTCCTTGCTTTTCCTTGCCTTGCTTACCTTCCGTTACTCTTTGCTTCCCTTCCCTGCATTGCCTAGACTTGCGTTGTCGTGCCTTAGACTTATCTCGCCTGACCGTGCCTTCCTTTGCTTTAAGCTTTCCTTGCATTGTCGTGCATTGCCTAGCCTTGCGTTGTCGTGCATTAGCCTTGCCTCGCCTGACAGTGCCTTGCCTTGCGTTACGCTTTCCTTGCCTTGCCGTGCATTGCCTAGCCGTGCGTTGTCGTGCCTTAGCCTTGTTTCCCCTTGCCGTGGCGTGCCTTTTGTTACACTTGCCTTGCCTGGCTTTGCCTTGCCTTCCTTTCCTTCCGTTACTCTTTCCTTGCCTTGCCGTGCATTGCCTAGCCTTGCATTGTCGTGCCTTATCCTTGCCTCACCTGACCGTGCCTTCCCCTGCGTTACCCTTTCCTTGCCTTGCCGTGCATTGCCTAGCGTGCGTTGTCGTGCCTTAGCCTTGTTTCCCCTTGCCGTGCCGTTCCTTCCGTTACACTTGCCTTTCTTTGCTTTCCCTTGCCTTCCTTACCTTCCGTTACTCTTTGCTTGCCTTCAGTGCATTGCCTAGCCTTGCGTTGTCGTGCCTTAGCCTTGCCTCGCCTGAACGTGCTTTCCCATGCGTTACTCTTTCCTTGCCTTGCCGTGCATTGCCTAGCCTACGTTGCCGTGCCTTAGCCTTGTTTCCCCTTGAGGTGCCGTTCATTCCGTTACCCTTGCCTTTCCTTCCTTCTCCTTGCCTAGCTTACCTTCCGTTACTCTTTGCTTCTCTTCCCTGCATTGCCTAGCCTTGCGTTGTGGTGCCTTAGCCTTATCTCGCCTGACCGTGCCTTCCTTTGCTTTAAGCTTTCCTTGCATTGTCGTGCATTGCCTAGCCTTGCGTTGTAGTGCATTAGCCTTGCCTAGCCTCACCGTGCCTTGCCTTGCGTTACCCTTTCCTTGCCTTGCCCTGCATTGCCTAGCCGTGCGTTGTCGTGCCTTAGCCTTGTTTCCCCTTGCCGTGGCGTGCCTTTTGTTACACTTGCCTTGCATGGCTTTGCCTTGCCTTCCTTTCCTTCCGTTACTCTTTGCTTGCCTTCCGTGCATTGCCTAGCCTTGCGTTGTCGTGCCTTATCCTTGCCTCACCTGACCGTGCCTTCCCCTGCGTTACCCTTTCCTTGCCTTGCCGTGCATTGCCTAGCGTTCGGTGTCGTGCCTTAGACTTGTTTCCCCTTGCCGTGCCGTTCCTTCCGTTACCCTGGCCTTTCCTTCCTTTTCCTTGCCTAGCTTACCTTCCGTTACCCTTTGCTTACCTTCCCTGAATTTCCTAGCCTTGCGTTGTCGTGCCTTTGCCTTATCTCGCCTGACCTTGCCTTCCTTTGCTTTAAGCTTTCCTTGCATTGTCGTGCATTCCCTAGCCTTGTGTTTTCGTGCATTAGCCTTGCCTAGCCTCACCGTGCCTTACCTTGCGTTACCCTTTGCTTGCCTTGCCGTGCATTGCCTAGCCGTGCGTTGTCGTGCCTAAGCCTTGTTTCCCCTTGCCGTGCCGTTCCTTCAAATACACTGGCTTTTCTTTGCTTTCCCTTGCCTTCCTTTCCTTCCGTTACTCTTTGCTTGCCTTCCGTGCATTGCCTAGCCTTGCGTTGTCGTGCCTTAGCCTGGCCTCGCCTAAACGTGCTTTCCCATGCGTTACCCTTTCCTTGCCTTGCCGTGCATTGCCCAGCCTGCGTTGCCGTGCCTTAGCCTTGTTTCCCCTTGCCGTGCAGTTCCTTCCGTTACCCTTGCCTTTCCTTGCTTTTCCTTGCCTTGCTTACCTTCCGTTACTCTTTGCTTCCCTTCCCTGCATTGCCTAGCCTTGCGTTGTCGTGCCTTAGCCTTATCTCGCCTGACCGTGCCTTCCTTTGCTTTAAGCTTTCCTTGCATTGTCGTGCATTGCCTAGCCTTGCGTTGTCGTGCATTAGCCTTGCCTAGCCTCACCGTGCCTTGCCTTGCGTTACGCTTTCCTTGCCTTACCGTGCATTGCCTAGCCGTGCGTTGTCGTGCCTTAGCCTTGTTTCCCCTTGCCGTGCCGTGCCTTTTGTTACACTTGCCTTGCCTGGCTTTGCCTTGCCTTCTTTCCTTCCGTTACTCTTTCCTTGCCTTGCCGTGCATTGCCTAGCCTTGCATTGTCGTGCCTTATCCTTGCCTCACCTGACCGTGCCTTCCCCTGCGTTACCCTTTCCTTGCCTTGCCGTGCATTGCCTAGCCGTGCGTTGTCGTGCCTTAGCCTTGTTTCCCCTTGCCGTGCCGTGCCTTTTGTTACACTTGCCTTGCCTTGCTTTGCCTTGCCTTCTTTCCTTCCGTTACTCTTTCCCCTTCCGTGCATTGCCTAGCCTTGCGTTGTCGTGCCTTAGCCTTGCCTCACCTGACCGTGCCTTGCCTTGCGTTACCCTTTCCTTGCCTTGCCGTGCATTGCCTAGCGTGCGTTGTCGTGCCTTAGCCTTGTTTCCCCTTGCCGTGCCGTTCCTTCCGTTACACTTGCCTTTCTTTGCTTTCCCTTGCCTTCCTTACCTTCCGTTACTCTTTGCTTGCCTTCAGTGCATTGCCTAGCCTTGCGTTGTCGTGCCTTGGCCTTGCCTCGCCTGAACGTGCTTTCCCATGCGTTACTCTTTCCTTGCCTTGCCGTGCATTGCCTAGCCTACGTTGCCGTGCCTTAGCCTTGTTTCCCCTTGCCGTGCCGTTCCTTCCGTTACCCTTGCCTTTCCTTCCTTTTCCTTGCCTAGCTTACCTTCCGTTACTCTTTGCTTCTCTTCCCTGCATTGCCTAGCCTTGCGTTGTCGTGCCTTAGCCTTATCTCGCCTGACCGTGCCTTCCTTTGCTTTAAGCTTTCCTTGCATTGTCGTGCATTGCCTAGCCTTGCGTTGTAGTGCATTAGCCTTGCCTAGCCTCACCGTGCCTTGCCTTGCGTTACCCTTTCCTTGCCTTGCCGTGCATTGCCTAGCCGTGCGTTGTCGTGCCTTAGCCTTGTTTCCCCTTGCCGTGGCGTGCCTTTTGTTACACTTGCCTTGCATGGCTTTGCCTTGCCTTCCTTTCCTTCCGTTACTCTTTCCTTGCCTTGCCGTGCATTGCCTAGCCTTGCATTGTCGTGCCTTATCCTTGCCTCACCTGACCGTGCCTTCCCCTGCGTTACCCTTTCCTTGCCTTGCCGTGCATTGCCTAGCCTTGCGTTGTCGTGCCTTAGCCTTGTTTCCCCTTGCCGAGCCGTTCCTTCTGTTACCCTTGACTTCCCTTGCTTTCCCTTGCCTTCCTTGCCTTCCGTTACTCTTTGCTTGCCTTCCGTGCATTGCCTAGCCTTGCGTTGTCATTCCTTAGCCTTGCCTCGCCTGACCGTGCCTTGCCTTGCGTTACCCTTTCCTTGCCTTGCCGTGCATTGCCTAGCCGTGCGTTGTCGTGCCTTAGCCTTGTTTCCCCTTGCCGTGCCGTTCCTTCCGTTACACTTGCCTTTCCTTGCTTTCCCTTGCCTTCCTTACCTTCCGTTACTCTTTGCTTGCCTTCCGTGCATTGCCTAGCCTTGCGTTGTCGTGCCTTAGCCTTGCCTCGCCTGACAGTGCTTTCCCATGCGTTACCCTTTCCTTGCCTTGCCGTGCATTGCCTAGCGTGCGTTGTCGTGCCTTAGACTTGTTTCCCCTTGCCGTGCCGTTCCTTCCGTTACCCTTGCCTTTCCTTGCTTTTCCTTGCCTTGCTTACCTTCCTTTACTCTTTGGTTGCCTTCCCTGAATTGCCTAGCCTTGCGTTGTCGTGCCTTTGCCTTATCTCGCCTGACCTTGCCTTCCTTTGCTTTAAGCTTTCCTTGCATTGTCGTGCATTCCCTAGCCTTGTGTTTTCGTGCATTAGCCTTGCCTAGCCTCACCGTGCCTTGCCTTGCGTTACCCTTTGCTTGCCTTGCCGTGCATTGCCTAGCCGTGCGTTGTCGTGCCTAAGCCTTGTTTCCCCTTGCCGTGCCGTTCCTCCAAATACACTGGCTTTTCTTTGCTTTCCCTTGCCTTCCTTTCTTTCCGTTACTCTTTGCTTGCCTTCCGTGCATTGCCTAGCCTTGCGTTGTCGTGCCTTAGCCTGGCCTCGCCTGAACGTGCTTTCCCATGCGTTACCCTTTCCTTGTCTTGCCGTGCATTGCCCAGCCTGCGTTGCCGTGCCTTAGCCTTGTTTCCCCTTGCCGTGCAGTTCCTTCCGTTACCCTTGACTTTCCTTGCTTTTCCTTGCCTTGCTTACCTTCCGTTACTCTTTACTTCCCTTCCCTGCATTGCCTAGCCTTGCGTTGTCGTGCCTTAGCCTTATCTCGCCTGACCGTGCCTTCCTTTGCTTTAAGCTTTCCTTGCATTGTCGTGCATTGCCTAGCCTTGCGTTGTCGTGCATTAGCCTTGCCTAGCCTCACCGTGCCTTGCCTTGCGTTACGCTTTCCTTGCCTTGCCGTGCATTGCCTAGCCGTGCGTTGTCGTGCCTTAGCCTTGTTTCCCCTTGCCGTGGCGTGCCTTTTGTTACACTTGCCTTGCCTGGCTTTGCCTTGCCTTCCTTTCCTTCCGTTACTCTTTCCTTGCCTTGCCGTGCATTGCCTAGCCTTGCATTGTCGTGCCTTATCCTTGCCTCACCTGACCGTGCCTTCCCCTGCGTTACCCTTTCCTTGCCTTGCCGTGCATTGCCTAGCCCTGTGTTGTCGTGCCTTAGCCTTCTTACCCCTTGCCGTGCCGTTCCTTCCGTTACCCTTGCCTTCCCTTGCTTTCCCTTGCCTTCCTTGCGTTCCGTTACTCTTTGCTTGCTTTCCGTGCATTGCCTAGCCTTGCGTTTTCATGCCTTAGCCTTGCCTCGCCTGACCGTGCTTTCCCATGCGTTACCCTTTCTGTGCCTTGCCGTGCATTGCCTAGCGTGCGTTGTCGTGCCTTAGCCTTGTTTCCCCTTGCCGTGCCGTTCCTTCCGTTACACTTGCCTTTCTTTGCTTTCCCTTGCCTTCCTTACCTTCCGTTACTCTTTGCTTGCCTTCCGTGCATTGCCTAGCCTTGCGTTGTCGTGCCTTAGCCTTATCTCGCCTGACCGTGCCTTCCTTTGCTTTAAGCTTTCCTTGCATTGTCGTGCATTGCCTAGCCTTGCGTTGTCGTGCATTAGCCTTGCCTAGCCTCACCGTGCCTTGCCTTGCGTTACCCTTTCCTTGCCTTGCCGTGCATTGCCTAGCCGTGCGTTGTCGTGCCTTAGCCTTGATTCCCCTTGCCGTGGCGTGCCTTTTGTTACACTTGCCTTGCCTGGCTTTGCCTTGCCTTCCTTTCCTTCCGTTACTCTTTCCTTGCCTTGCCGTGCATTGCCTAGCGTGCGTTGTCGTGCCTTAGCCTTGTTTCCCCTTGCCGTGCCGTTCCTTCCGTTACACTTGCCTTTCCTTGGTTTCCCTTCCCTTCCTTACCTTCCTTTACTCTTTGCTTGCCTTCCGTGCATTGCCTAGCCTTGCGTTGTCGTGCCTTAGCCTTGCCTCGCCTGACCGTGCTTTCCCATGCGTTACCCTTTCCTTGCCTTGCCGTTCATTGCCTAGCGTTCAGTGTCGTGCCTTAGACTTGTTCCCCCTTGCCGTGCCGTTCCTTCCGTTACCCTTGCCTTTCCTTGCTTTTCCTTGCCTTCCTTACCTTCCATTACTCTTTGCTTGCCTTCCCTGAACTTCCTAGCCTTGCGTTGTCGTGCCTTTGCCTTATCTCGCCTGACCTTGCCTTCCTTTGCTTTAAGCTTTCCTTGCATTGTCGTGCATTGCCTAGCCTTGCGTTTCCGTGCATTAGCCTTGCCTAGCCTCACCGTGCCTTGCCTTGCGTTACCCTTTCCTTGCCTTGCCGTGCATCGCCTAACCTCCGTTGCCGTGCCTTAGACTTGTTTCCCCTTGCCGTGCCGTTCCTTCCGTTACCCTTGCCTTTCCTTGCTTTTCCTTGCCTTGCTTACCTTCCGTTACTCTTTGCTTCCCTTCCCTGCATTGCCTAGCCTTGCGTTATCGTGCCTTAGCCTTATCTCTCCTGACCGTGCCTTCCTTTGCTTTAAGCTTTCCTTGCATTTTCGTGCATTGCCTAGCCTTGCGTTGTCGTGCAGTAGCCTTGCCTAGGCTCACCGTGCCTTGCCTTGCGTTACCCTTTCCTTGCCTTGCCGTGCATTGCCTAGCCGTGCGTTGTCGGGCCTTAGCCTTGTTTCCCCTTGCCGTGGCGTGCCTTTTGTTACACTTCCCGTTCCTGGCTTTGACTTGCTTTCCTTTCCTTCCGTTACTCTTTCCTTGCCTTGCCGTGCATTGCCTAGCCTTGCATTGTCGTGCCTTATCCTTGCCTCACCTGACCGTGCCTTCCCCTGCGTTACCCTTTCCTTGCCTTGCCGTGCATTGCCTAGCCCTGCGTTGCCGTGCCTTAGCCTTGTTACCCCTTGCCGTGCCGTTCCTTCTTTTACCCTTGCCTTCTCTTGCTTTCCCTTGCCTTCCATGCGTTCCGTTACTCTCTGCTTGCTTTCCGTGCATTGCCTAGCCTTGCGTTGTCATGCCTTAGCCTTGCATCGCCTGACCGTGCTTTCCCATGCGTTACCCTTTCCTTGCCTTTCCGTGCATTGCCTAGCCGTGCGTTGTCGTGCCTTAGCCTTGTTTCCCCTTGCCGTGCCGTTCCTTCCGTTACACTTGCCTTTCCTTCTTTCCCTTGCCTTCCTTACCTTCCGTTACTCTTTGCTTGCCTTCCGTGCATTGCCTAGCCTTGCGTTGTCGTGCCTTAGCGTTGCCTCGCCTGACCGTACTTTCAAATGCGTTACCCTTTCCTTGCCTTGCCGTGCATTGCCTGGCCCTGCGTTGCCGTGCCTTAGCCTTGTTTCCCCTTGCCGTGCCGTTCCTTCCGTTACCCTGGCCTTTCCTTCCTTTTCCTTGCCTTGCTTACATTCCGTTACTCTTTGCTTGCCTTCCCTGAATTTCCTAACCTTGCGTTGTCGTGCCTTAGCGTTGCCTCGCCTGACCGTGCTTTCCCATGCGTTACCCTTTCCTTGCCTTTCCGTGCATTGCCTAGACGGGCGTTGTCGTGCCTTAGCCTTGTTTCCCCTTGCCGTGCCGTTCCTTCCGTTACACTTGCCTTTCTTTGCTTTCCCTTTCCTTCCTTACCTTCCGTTTCTCTTTGCTTGCCTTCCGTGCATTGCCTAGCCTTGGGTTGTCGTGCCTTAGCCTTGCCTCGCCTGACCGTGCTTTCCCATGCGTTACCCTTTCCTTGCCTTGCCGTGCATTGCCTAGCGTGCGTTGTCGTGCCTTAGCCTTGTTTCCCCTTGCCGTGCCGTTCCTTCCGTTACACTTGCCTTTCTTTGCTTTCCCTTGCCTTCCTTACCTTCCGTTACTCTTTGCTTACCTTCCCTGCATTGCCTAGCCTTCCGTTGTCGTGCCTTAGCCTTATCTCGCCTGACCGGGCCTTCCTTTGCTTTAAGCTTTACTTGCATTGTCGTGCATTGCCTGGCCTTGCGTTGTCGTGCATTAGCCTTGCCTAGCCTCACCGTGCCTTGCCTTGCGTTACCCTTTCCTTGCCTTGCCGTGCATTTCCTAGCCGTGTCTTGTCGTGCCTTAGCCTTGTTTCCCCTTGCCGTTGCGTGCCTTTTGTTACACTTGCCTTGCCTGGCTTTGCCTTGCCTTCCTTTCCTTCCGTTACTCTTTGCTTGCCTTGCCGTGCATTGCCTAGCCCTGCGTTGTCGTGCCTTAGCCTTGTTACCCCTTGCCGTGCCGTTCCTTCCGTTACCCTTGCCTTCCCTTGCTTTCCCTTGCCTTCCTTGAGTTCCGTTACTCTTTGCTTGCCTTCCGTGCATTGCCTAGCCTTGCGTTGTCGTGCCTTAGCCTTGCCTCGCCTGACCGTGCCTTGCCTTGCGTTAGGCTTTCCTTGCCTTGCCGTGCATTGCCTAGCCGTGCGTTGTCGTGCCTTAGCCTTGTTTCCCCTTGCCGTGCCGTTCCTTCCGTTACCATTGCCTTTCTTTGCTTTCCCTTGCCTTCATTACCTTCCGTTACTCTTTGCTTGCCTTCCGTGCATTGCCTAGCCTTGCGTTGTCGTGCCTTAGCCTTATCTCGCCAGACCGTGACTTCCTTTGCTTTAAGCTTTCCTTGCATTGTCGTGCATTGCCTAGCCTTGCGTTGTCGTGCATTAACCTTGACTAGCCTCACCGTGTCTTGCCTTGCGTTACCCTTTCCTTGCCTTGCCGTGCATTTCCTAGACGTGCGTTGTCGTGCCTTAGCCTTGTTACCCCTTGCCGTGCCGTTCCTTCCGTTACCCTTGCCTTCCCTTGCTTTCCCTTTCCTTCCTTGCATTCCGTTACTCCTTGCTTGCTTACCGTGCATTGCCTAGCCTTGCGTTGGCTTTCCTTAGCCTTGCCTCGCCTGACCGTGCTTTCCCATGCGTTACCCTTTCCTTGCCTTTCTGTGCATTGCCTAGCGAGCGTTGTCGTGCCTTAGCCTTGTTTCCCCTTGCCGTGCCGTTCCTTCAGTTACCATTGCCTTTCTTTGCTTTCCCTTGCCTTCCTTACCTTCCGTTACTCTTTGCTTGCCTTCCGTGCATTGCCTAGCCTTGCGTTGTCGTGCCTTAGCCTTATCTCGCCAGACCGTGACTTCCTTTGCTTTAAGCTTTCCTTGCATTGTCGTGCATTGCCTAGCCTTGCGTTGTCGTGCATTAACCTTGCCTAGCCTCACCGTGCCTTGCCTTGCGTTACCCTTTCCTTGCCTTGCCGTGCATTGCCTAGCCGTGCGTTGTCGGGCCTTAGCCTTGTTTCCCCTTGCCGTGGCGTGCCTTTTGTTACACTTCCCGTTCCTGGCTTTGACTTGCTTTCCTTTCCTTCCGTTACTCTTTCCTTGCCTTGCCGTGCATTGCCTAGCCTTGCATTGTCGTGCCTTATCCTTGCCTCACCTGACCGTGCCTTCCCCTGCGTTACCCTTTCCTTGCCTTGCCGTGCATTGCCGAGCCCTGCGTTGCCGTGCCTTAACCTTGTTACCCCTTGCCGTGCCGTTCCTTCCGTTACCCTTGCCTTCCCTTGCTTTCCCTTGCCTTCCATGAGTTCCGTTACTCTCTGCTTGCTTTCCGTGCATTGCCTAGCCTTGCGTTGTCATGCCTTAGCCTTGCATCGCCTGACTGTGCTTTCCCATGCGTTACCCTTTCCTTGCCTTTCCGTGCATTGCCTAGCCGTGCGTTGTCGTGCCTTAGCCTTGTTTCCCTTTGCCGTGCCGTTCCTTCCGTTACACTTGCCTTTCCTTCTTTCCCTTGCCTTCCTTACCTTCCGTTACTCTTTGCTTGCCTTCCGTGCATTGCCTAGCCTTGCGTTGTCGTGCCTTAGCGTTGCCTCGCCTGACCGTGCTTTCAAATGCGTTACCCTTTCCTTGCCTTGCCGTTCATTGCCTAGCGTTCGGTGTCGTGCCTTAGACTTGTTTCCCCTTGCCGTGCCGTTCCTTCCGTTACCCTGGCCTTTCCTTCCTTTTCCTTGCCTTGCTTACATTCCGTTACTCTGTGCTTGCCTTCCCTGAATTTCCTAACCTTGCGTTGTCGTGCCTTAGCCTTATCTCGCCTGACCTTGCCTTCCTTTGCTTGAAGCTTTCCTTGCATTGTCGTGCATCGCCTAGCCTTGCGTTTTCGTGCATTAGCCTTGCCTAGCCTCACCGTGCCTTTCCTTGCGTTACCCTTTGCTTGCCTTGCGGTGCATTGCCTAGCCGTGCGTTGTCGTGCCTTAGCCTTGTTTCCCCTTGCCGTGCCGTTCCTTCCGTTACACTTGCCTTTCTTTGCTTTCCCTTTCCTTCCTTACCTTCCGTTTCTCTTTGCTTGCCTTCCGTGCATTGCCTAGCCTTGGGTTGTCGTGCCTTAGCCTTGCCTCGCCTGACCGTGCTTTCCCATGCGTTACCCTTTCCTTGCCTTGCCTTGCATTGCCTAGCGTGCGTTGTCGTGCCTTAGCCTTGTTTCCCCTTGCCGTGCCGTTCCTTCCGTTACACTTGCCTTTCTTTGCTTTCCCTTGCCTTCCTTACCTTCCGTTACTCTTTGCTTGCCTTCCCTGCATTGCCTAGCCTTCCGTTGTCGTGCCTTAGCCTTATCTCGCCTGACCGTGCCTTCCTTTGCTTTAAGCTTTACTTGCATTGTCGTGCATTGCCTAGCCTTGCGTTGTCGTGCATTAGCCTTGCCTAGCCTCACCGTGCCTTGCCTTGCGTTACCCTTTCCTTGCCTTGCCGTGCATTTCCTAGCCGTGTGTTGTCGTGCCTTAGCCTTGTTTCCCCTTGCCGTTGCGTGCCTTTTGTTACACTTGCCTTGCCTGGCTTTGCCTTGCCTTCCTTTCCTTCCGTTACTCTTTGCTTGCCTTGCCGTGCATTGCCTAGCCCTGCGTTGTCGTGCCTTAGCCTTGTTACCCCTTGCCGTGCCGTTCCTTCCGTTACCCTTGCTTTCCCTTGCCTTCCTTGCGTTCCGTTACTCTTTGCTTGCTTTCCGTGCATTGCCTAGCCCGTTGTCATGCCTTAGCCTTGCCTTGACCGTGCTTTTGCGTTAGGCTTTCCTTGCCTTGCCGTGCATTGCCTAGCGTGCGTTGTCGTGCCTTAGCCTTGTTTCCCCTTGCCGTGCCGTTCCTTCCGTTACCATTGCCTTTCTTTGCTTTCCCTTGCCTTCCTTACCTTCCGTTACTCTTGCTTGCCTTCCGTGCATTGCCTAGCCTTGCGTTGTCGTGCCTTAGCCTTATCTCGCCAGACCGTGACTTCCTTTGCTTTAAGCTTTCCTTGCATTGTCGTGCATTGCCTAGCCGCCTGACCGTGCTTTCCCATGCGTTAGCCGTGCGTTGTCTTTCCTTGCCTTGCCGTGCATTGCCTAGCGCTTGCGTTGTCGTGCCTTAGCCTTGTTTCCCCTTGCCGTGCCTTGTTCCTTCCTTCAGTTACCATTGCCTTTCTTTGCTTTCCCTTGCCTTCCTTACCTTCCGTTACTCTTTGCTTGCCTTCCGTGCATTGCCTAGCCTTGCGTTGTCGTGCCTTAGCCTTATCTCGCCAGACCGTGACTTCCTTTGCTTTAAGCTTTCCTTGCATTGTCGTGCATTGCCTAGCCTTGCGTTGTCGTGCATTAACCTTGCCTAGCCTCACCGTGCCTTGCCTTGCGTTACCCTTTCCTTGCCTTGCCGTGCATTGCCTAGCCGTGCGTTGTCGGGCCTTAGCCTTGTTTCCCCTTGCCGTGGCGTGCCTTTTGTTACACTTCCCGTTCCTGGCTTTGACTTGCTTTCCTTTCCTTCCGTTACTCTTTCCTTGCCTTGCCGTGCATTGCCTAGCCTTGCATTGTCGTGCCTTATCCTTGCCTCACCTGACCGTGCCTTCCCCTGCGTTACCCTTTCCTTGCCTTGCCGTGCATTGCCGAGCCCTGCGTTGCCGTGCCTTAGCCTTGTTACCCCTTGCCGTGCCGTTCCTTCCGTTACCCTTGCCTTCCCTTGCTTTCCCTTGCCTTCCATGAGTTCCGTTACTCTCTGCTTGCTTTCCGTGCATTGCCTAGCCTTGCGTTGTCATGCCTTAGCCTTGCATCGCCTGACTGTGCTTTCAAATGCGTTACCCTTTCCTTGCCTTGCCGTTCATTGCCTAGCGTTCGGTGTCGTGCCTTAGACTTGTTTCCCCTTGCCGTGCCGTTCCTTCCGTTACCCTGGCCTTTCCTTCCTTTTCCTTGCCTTGCTTACATTCCGTTACTCTTTGCTTGCCTTCCCTGAATTTCCTAACCTTGCGTTGTCGTGCCTTAGCCTTATCTCGCCTGACCTTGCCTTCCTTTGCTTGAAGCTTTCCTTGCATTGTCGTGCATCGCCTAGCCTTGCGTTTTCGTGCATTAGCCTTGCCTAGCCTCACCGTGCCTTTCCTTGCGTTACCCTTTGCTTGCCTTGCGGTGCATTGCCTAGCCGTGCGTTGTCGTGCCTTAGCCTTGTTTCCCCTTGCCGTGCCGTTCCTTCCGTTACACTTGCCTTTCTTTGCTTTCCCTTTCCTTCCTTACCTTCCGTTTCTCTTTGCTTGCCTTCCGTGCATTGCCTAGCCTTGCGTTGTCGTGCCTAAGCCTTATCTCGCCTGACCGTGCCTTCCTTTGCTTTAAGCTTTCCTTGCATTGTCCTGCATTGCCTAGCCTTGCGTTGTCGTGCATTAGCCTTGCCTAGCCTCAACGTGCCTTGCCTTGCGTTACCCTTTCCTTGCCTTGCCGTGCATTGCCTAGCCGTGCGTTGTCGTGCCTTAGCCTTGTTTCACCTTGCCGTTGCGTGCCTTTTGTTACACTTGCCTTGCCTGGCTTTGCCTTGCCTTCCTTTCATTCCGTTACTCTTTCCTTGCCTTGCCGTGCATTGCCTAGCCTTGCATTGTCGTGCCTTATCCTTGCCTCACCTGACCGTGCCTTCCCCTGCGTTACCCTTTCCTTGCCTTGCCGTGCTTTGCCTAGCCCTGCGTTGTCGTGCCTTAGCCTTCTTACCCCTTGCCGTGCCGTTCCTTCCGTTACCCTTGCCTTCCCTTGCTTTCCCTTGCCTTCCTTGCGTTCCGTTACTCTTTGCTTGCTTTCCGTGCATTGCCTAGCCTTGCGTTGTCATGCCTTAGCCTTGCCTCGCCTGACCGTGCTTTCCCATGCGTTACCCTTTCCTTGCCTTGCCGTTCATTGCCTAGCGTTCGGTTTCGTGCCTTAGTCTTGTTTCCCCTTGCCGTGCCGTTCCTTCCATTACCCTTGCCTTCCTTTGCTTTCCCTTGCCTTCCTTGCGTTCCGTTACTCTTTGCTTGCTTTCCGTGCATTGACTAGCCTTGCGTTGTCATGCCTTAGCCTTGCCTCGCCTGACCGTGCTTTCCCATGCGTTACCCTTTCCTTGCCTTGCCGTGCATTGCCTAGCGTGCGTTGTCGTGCCTTAGCCTTGTTTCCCCTTGCCGTGCCGTTCCTTCCGTTACACTTGCCTTTCCTTGGTTTCCCTTCCCTTCCTTACCTTCCGTTACTCTTTGCTTGCCTTCCGTGCATTGCCTAGCCTTGCGTTGTCGTGCCTTAGCGTTGCCTCGCCTGACCCTGCTTTCCCATGCGTTACCCTTTCCTTACCCTGCCGTTCATTGCCTAGCGTTCGGTGTCGTGCCTTAGACTTGTTTCCCCTTGCCGTGCCGTTCCTTCCGTACCCTTGCCTTTCCTTGCTTTTCCTTGCCTTGCTTACCTTCCGTTACTCTTTGGTTGCCTTCCCTGAATTGCCTAGCCTTGCGTTGTCGTGCCTTTGCCTTATCTCGCCTGACCTTGCCTTCCTTTGCTTTAAGCTTTCCTTGCATTGTCGTGCATTCCCTAGCCTTGTGTTTTCGTGCATTAGCCTTGCCTAGCCTCACCGTGCCTTGCCTTGCGTTACCCTTTGCTTGCCTTGCCGTGCATTGCATAGCCGTGCGTTGTCGTGCCTAAGCCTTGTTTCCCCTTGCCGGGCCGTTCCTTCAAATACACTGGCTTTTCTTTGCTTTCCCTTGCCTTCCTTTCCTTCCGTTACTCTTTGCTTGCCTTCCGTGCATTGCCTAGCCTTGCGTTGTCGTGCCTTAGCCTTGCCTCGCCTGACCGTGCTTTCCCATGCGTTAACCTTTCCTTGCCTTGCCGTGCATTGCCCAGCCTGCGTTGCCGTGCCTTAGCCTTGTTTCCCCTTGCCGTGCAGTTCCTTCCGTTACCCTTGCCTTTCCTTGCTTTTCCTTGCCTTGCTTACCTTCCGTTACTCTTTGCTTCCCTTCCCTGCATTGCCTAGCCTTGCGTTGTCGTGCCTTAGCCTTATCTCGCCTGACCGTGCCTTCCTTTGCTTTAAGCTTTCCTTGCATTGTCGTGCATTGCCTAGCCTTGCGTTGTCGTGCATTAGCCTTCCCTTGCCTCACCGTGCCTTGCCCTGCGTTACGCTTTCCTTGCCTTGCCGTGCATTGCCTAGCCGTGCGTTTTCGTGCCTTAGCCTTGTTTCCCCTTGCCGTGCCGTGCTTTTTGTTACACTGGCCTTGCCTGGCTTTGCCTTGCCTTCCTTTCCTTCCGTTACTCTTTCCTTGCCTTGCCGTGCATTGCCTAGCCTTGCATTGTCGTGCCTTATCCTTGCCTCACCTGACCGTGCCTTCCCCTGCGTTACCCTTTCCTTGACTTGCCGTGCATTGCCTAGCCCTGTGTTGTCGTGCCTTAGCCTTCTTACCCCTTGCCGTGCCGTTCCTTCCGTTACCCTTGCCTTCCCTTGCTTTCCCTTGCCTTCCTTGCGTTCCGTTACTCTTTGCTTGCTTTCCGTGCATTGCCTAGCCTTGTGTTTTCATGCCTTAGCCTTGCCTCGCCTGACCGTGCTTTCCCATGCGTTACCCTTTCTTTGCCTTGCCGTGCATTGCCTAGCGTGCGTTGTCGTGCCTTAGCCTTGTTTCCCCTTGCCGTGCCGTTCCTTCCGTTACACTTGCCTTTCTTTGCTTTCCCTTGCCTTCCTTACCTTCCGTTACTCTTTGCTTGCCTTCCGTGCTTTGCCAAGCCTTGCGTTGTCGTGCCTTAGCCTTGCCTCCCCTGACCGTGCTTTCCCATGCGTTACTCTTTGCTTGCCTTCCCTGCATTGCCTAGCCTTACGTGGTCGTGCCTTAGCCTTATCTCGCCTGACCGTGCCTTCCTTTGCTTTAAGCTTTACTTGCATTGTCGTGCATTGCCTAGCCTTGCGTTGTCGTGCATTAGCCTTGCCTAGCCTCACCGTGCCTTGCCTTGCGTTACCCTTTCCTTGCCTTGTCGTGCATTTCCTAGCCGTGTGTTGTCGTGCCTTAGCCTTGTTTCCCCTTGCCGTCTCGTGCCTTTTGTTACACTTGCCTTGCCTGGCTTTGCCTTGCCTTCCTTTCCTTCCGTTACTCTTTCCTTGCTCTACCCTTTCCTTGCCTTGCCGTGCATTGCCTAGCCCTGCGTTGTCGTGCCTTAGCCTTGTTACCCCTTGCCGTGCCGTTCCTTCCGTTACCCTTGCCTTCCCTTGCTTTCCCTTGCCTTCCTTGCGTTCCGTTACTCTTTGCTTGCTTTCCGTGCATTGCCTAGCCTTGCGTTGTCATGCCTTAGGCTTGCCTCGCCTGACCGTGCTTTCCCATGCATTACCCTTTCATTGCCTTGCAGTGCATTGCCTAGCGTGCGTTGTGGTGCCTTAGCCTTGTTTCCCCTTGCCGTGCCGTTCCTTCCGTTACACTTGCCTTTCTTTGCTTTCCCTTGCCTTCCTTAACTTCCGTTACTCTTTGCTTGCTTTCCGTGCATTGCCTAGCCTTGCGTTGACGTGCCTTAGCCTTATCTCGCCTGACCGTGCCTTCCTTTGCTTTAAGCTTTCCTTGCATTGTCGTGCATTGCCTAGCCTTGCGTTGTCGTGCATTAGCCTTGCCTAGCCTCACCGTGCCTTGCCTTGCGTTACCCTTTCCTTGCCTTGCCGTGCATTGCCTAGCCGTGCGTTGTCGTGCCTTAGCCTTGATTCCCCTTGCCGTGGCGTGCCTTTTGTTACACTTGCCTTGCCTGGCTTTGCCTTGCCTTCCTTTCCTTCCGTTACTCTTTCCTTGCCTTGCCGTGCATTGCCTAGCGTGCGTTGTCGTGCCTTAGCCTTGTTTCCCCTTGCCGTGCCGTTCCTTCCGTTACACTTGCCTTTCCTTGGTTTCCCTTCCCTTCCTTACCTTCCGTTACTCTTTGCTTGCCTTCCGTGCATTGCCTAGCCTTGCGTTGTCGTGCCTTAGCCTTGCCTCGCCTGACCGTGCTTTCCCATGCGTTACCCTTTCCTTGCCTTGCCGTTCATTGCCTAGCGTTCGGTGTCGTGCCTTAGACTTGTTCCCCCTTGCCGTGCCGTTCCTTCCGTTACCCTTGCCTTTCCTTGCTTTTCCTTGCCTTCCTTACCTTCCATTACTCTTTGCTTGCCTTCCCTGAATTGCCTAGCCTTGCGTTGTCGTGCCTTAGCCTTATCTCGCCTGACCTTGCCTTCCTTTGCTTTAAGCTTTCCTTGCATTGTCGTGCATTGCCTAGCCTTGCGTTTCCGTGCCTTAGCCTTGCCTTGCCTTGCCGTGCCTTTCCTTGCGTTACCCTTTGCTTGCCTTGCCGTGCATTGCCTAGCCGTGCGTTGTCGTGCCTAAGCCTTGTTTCCCCTTGCCGTGCAGTTCCTTCCGTTACACTTGCCTTTCTTTGCTTTCCCTTGCCTTCCTTACCTTCCGTTACTCTTTGCTTGCCTTCCGTGCATTGCCTAGCCTTGCGTTGTCGTGCCTTAGCCTTGCCTCGCCTGAACGTGCTTTCCCATGCGTTACGCTTTCCTTGCCTTGCCGTGCATTGCCCAGCCTGCGTTGCCGTGCCTTAGCCTTGTTTCCCTTTGCCGTGCAGTTCCTTCCGTTACCCTTGCCTTTCCTTGCTTTTCCTTGCCTTGCTTACCTTCCGTTACTCTTTGCTTCCCTTCCCTGCATTGCCTAGCCTAGCGTTATCGTGCCTTAGCCTTATCTCGCCTGACCGTGCCTTCCTTTGCTTTAAGCTTTCCTTGCATTTTCGTGCATTGCCTAGCCTTGCGTTGTCGTGCAGTAGCCTTGCCTAGCCTCACCGTGCCTTGCCTTGCGTTACCCTTTCCTTGCCTTGCCGTGCATTGCCTAGCCGTGCGTTGTCGGGCCTTAGCCTTGTTTCCCCTTGCCGTGGCGTGCCTTTTGTTACACTTCCCGTTCCTGGCTTTCACTTGCCTTCCTTTCCTTCCGTTACTCTTTCCTTGCCTTCCCGTGCATTGCCTAGCCTTGCATTGTCGTGCCTTATCCTTGCCTCACCTGACCGTGCCTTCCCCTGCGTTACCCGTTCCTTGCCTTGCCGTGCATTGCCTAGCCCTGCGTTGCCGTGCCTTAGCCTTGTTACCCCTTGCCGTGCCGTTCCTTCCGTTACCCTTGCCTTCCCTTGCTTTCCCTTGCCTTCCATGCGTTCCGTTACTCTCTGCTTGCTTTCCGTGCATTGCCTAACCTTGCGTTGTCATGCCTTAGCCTTGCATCGCCTGACCGTGCTTTCCCATGCGTTACCCTTTCCTTGCCTTTCCGTGCATTGCCTAGCCGTGCGTTGTGGTGCCTTAGCCTTGTTTCCCCTTGCCGTGCCGTTCCTTCCGTTACACTTGCCTTTCCTTCTTTCCCTTGCCTTCCTTACCTTCCGTTACTCTTTGCTTGCCTTCCGTGCATTGCCTAGCCTTGCGTTGTCGTGCCTTAGCGTTGCCTCGCCTGACCGTACTTTCAAATGCGTTACCCTTTCCTTGCCTTGCCGTTCATTGCCTAGCGTTCGTTGTCGTGCCTTAGACTTGTTTCCCCTTGCCGTGCCGTTCCTTCCATTACCCTGGCCTTTCCTTCCTTTTCCTTGCCTTGCTTACCTTCCGTTACTCTTTGGTTGCCTTCCCTGAATTTCCTAACCTTGCGTTGTCGTGCCTTAGCCTAATCTCGCCTGACCTTGCCTTCCTTTGCTTTAAGCTTTCCTTGCATTGTCGTGCATCGCCTAGCCTTGCGTTTTCGTGCATTAGCCTTGCCTAGCCTCACCGTGCCTTGCCTTGCGTTACCCTTTGCTTGCCTTGCCGTGCATTGCCTAGCCGTGCGTTGTCGTGCCTAAGCCTTGTTTTCCCTTGCCGGGCCGTTCCTTCAAATACACTGGCTTTTCTTTGCTTTCCCTTGCCTTCCTTTCCTTCCGTTACTCTTTGCTTGCCTTCCGTGCATTGCCTAGCCCTGCGTTGTCGTGCCTTAGCCTGGCCTCGCTTGAACGTGCTTTCCCATGCGTTACCCTTTCCTTGCCTTGCCGTGCATTGCCCAGCCTGCGTTGCCGTGCCTTAGCCTTGTTTCCCCTTGCCGTGCAGTTCCTTCCGTTACCCTTGCCTTTCCTTGCTTTTCCTTGCCTTGCTTACCTTCCGTTACTCTTTGCTTCCCTTCCCTGCATTGCCTAGCCTTGCGTTGTCGTGCCTTAGCCTTATCTCGCCTGACCGTGCCTTGCCTTGCGTTACGCTTTCCTTGCCTTGCCGTGCATTGCCTAGCCGTGCGTTGTCGTGCCTTAGCCTTGCCTAGCCTCACCGTGCCTTGCCTTGCGTTACCCTTTCGTTGCCTTGCCGTGCATTGCCTAGCCGTGCGTTGTCGTGCCTTAGCCTTGTTTCCCCTTGCCGTGGCGTGCCTTTTGTTACACTTGCCTTGCCTGGCTTTGCCTTGCCTTCCTTTCCTTCCGTTACTCTTTCCTTGCCTTGCCGTGCATTGCCTATCCTTGCATTGTCGTGCCTTATCCTTGCCTCACCTGACCGTGCCTTCCCCTGCGTTACCCTTTCCTTGCCTTGCCGTGCATTGCCTAGCCCTGTGTTGTCGTGCCTTAGCCTTCTTACCCCTTGCCGTGCCATTCCTTCCGTTACACTTGCCTTTCTTTGCTTTCCCTTGACTTCCTAACCTTCCGTTACTCTTTGCTTGCCTTCCGTGCATTGCCAAGCCTTGCGTTGTCGTGCCTTAGCCTTGCCTCGCCTGACCGTGCTTTCCCATGCGTTACTCTTTGCTTGCCTTCCCTGCATTGCCTAGCCTTGCGTTGTCGTGCCTTAGCCTTATCTCGCCTGACCGTGCCTTCCTTTGCTTTAAGCTTTACTTGCATTGTCGTGCATTGCCTAGCCTTGCGTTGTCGTGCATTAGCCTTGCCTAGCCTACCGTGCCTTGCCTTGCGTTACCCTTTCCTTGCCTTGCCGTGCATTTCCTAGCCGTGTGTTGTCGTGCCTTAGCCTTGTTTCCCCTTGCCGTCTCGTGCCTTTTGTTACACTTGCCTTGCCTGGCTTTGCCTTGCCTTCCTTTCCTTCCGTTACTCTTTCCTTGCCTTGCCGTGCATTGCCTAGCCCTGCGTTGTCGTGCCTTAGCCTTGTTACCCCTTGCCGTGCCGTTCCTTCCGTTACCCTTGCCTTCCCTTGCTTTCCCTTGCCTTCCTTGCGTTCCGTTACTCTTTGCTTGCTTTCCGTGCATTGCCTAGCCTTGCGTTGTCATGCCTTAGGCTTGCCTCGCCTGACCGTGCTTTCCCATGCATTACCCTTTCCTGGCCTTGCAGTGCATTGCCTAGCGTGCGTTGTGGTGCCTTAGCCTTGTTTCCCCTTGCCATGCCGTTCCTTCCATTACACTTGCCTTTCTTTGCTTTCCCTTGCCTTCCTTACCTTCCGTTACTCTTTGCTTGCCTTCCGTGCATTGCCTAGCCTTGCGTTGTCGTGCCTTAGCCTTATCTCGCCTGACCGTGCCTTCCTTTGCTTTAAGCTTTCCTTGCATTGTCGTGCATTGCCTAGCCTTGCGTTGTCGTGCATTAGCCTTGCCTAGCCTCACCGTGCCTTGCTTGCGTTACCCTTTCCTTGCCTTGCCGTGCATTGCCTAGCCGTGCGTTGTCGTGCCTTAGCCTTGATTCCCCTTGCCGTGGCGTGCCTTTTGTTACACTTGCCTTGCCTGGCTTTCCCTTGCCTTCCTTGCCTTCCGTTACTCTTTCCTTGCCTTGCCGTGCATTGCCTAGCCCTGCGTTGTCGTGCCTTAGCCTTTTTTCCCCTTGCCGTGCCGTTCCTTCCGTTACACTTGCCTTTCCTTGGTTTCCCTTCCCTTCCTTACCTTCCGTTACTCTTTGCTTGCCTTCCGTGCATTGCCTAGCCTTGCGTTGTCGTGCCTTAGCCTTGCCTCGCCTGACCGTGCTTTCCCATGCGTTACCCTTTCCTTGCCTTGCCGTTCATTACCTAGCGTTCGGTGTCGTGCCTTAGATTTGTTCCCCCTTGCCCTGCCGTTCCTTCCGTTACCCTTGCCTTTCCTTGCTTTTCCTTGCCTTCCTTACCTTCCATTACTCTTTGCTTGCCTTCCCTGAATTGCCTAGCCTTGCGTTGTCGTGCCTTTGCCTTATCTCGCTTGACCTTGCCTTCCTTTGCTTTAAGCTTTCCTTGCATTGTCGTGCATTGCCTAGCCTTGCGTTTCCGTGCATTAGCCTTGCCTAGCCTTACCGTGCCTTGCCTTGCGTTACCCTTTGCTTGCCTTTCCGTGCATTGCCTAGCCGTGCGTTGTCGTGCCTTAGCCTTGTTTCCCCTTGCCGTGCAGTTCCTTCCGTTACACTTGCCTTTCTTTGCTTTCCCTTGCCTTCCTTACCTTCCGTTACTCTTTGCTTGCCTTCCGTGCATTGCCTAGCCTTGCGTTGTCGTGCCTTAGCCTTGCCTCGCCTGAACGTGCTTTCCCATGCGTTACCCTTTCCTTGCCTTGCCGTGCATTGCCCAGCCTGCGTTGCCGTGCCTTAGCC
The DNA here is from genome assembly GCF_037893015.1 of Macrotis lagotis. NCBI lineage: Eukaryota > Metazoa > Chordata > Mammalia > Peramelemorphia > Peramelidae > Macrotis > Macrotis lagotis. The sequence goes on from NW_027422310.1 coordinate 47,844, forward strand.
TTGTTTCCCTTTGCCGTGCAGTTCCTTCCGTTACCCTTGCCTTTCCTTGCTTTTCCTTGCCTTGCTTACCTTCCGTTACTCTTTACTTCCCTTCCCTGCATTGCCTAGCCTTGCGTTATCGTGCCTTAGCCTTATCTCGCCTGACCGTGCCTTCCTTTGCTTTAAGCTTTCCTTGCATTTTCGTGCCTTGCCTAGCCTTGCGTTGTCGTGCAGTAGCCTTGCCTAGCCTCACCGTGCCTTGCCTTGCGTTACCCTTTCCTTGCCTTGCCGTGCATTGCCTAGCCGTGCGTTGTCGGGCCTTAGCCTTGTTTCCCCTTGCCGTGGCGTGCCTTTTGTTACACTTCCCGTTCCTGGCTTTCACTTGCCTTCCTTTCCTTCCGTTACTCTTTCCTTGCCTTCCCGTGCATTGCCTAGCCTTGCATTGTCGTGCCTTATCCTTGCCTCACCTGACCGTGCCTTCCCCTGCGTTACCCGTTCCTTGCCTTGCCGTGCATTGCCTAGCCCTGCGTTGCCGTGCCTTAGCCTTGTTACCCCTTGCCGTGCCGTTCCTTCCGTTACCCTTGCCTTCCCTTGCTTTCCCTTGCCTTCCTTGCGTTCCGTTACTCTTTGCTTGCCTTCCGTGCATTGCCTAACCTTGCGTTGTCATGCCTTAGCCTTGCATCGCCTGACCGTGCTTTCCCATGCGTTACCCTTTCCTTGCCTTTCCGTGCATTGCCTAGCCGTGCGTTGTCGTGCCTTAGCCTTGTTTCCCCTTGCCGTGCCGTTCCTTCCGTTACACTTGCCTTTCCTTCTTTCCCTTGACTTCCTTACCTTCCGTTACTCTTTGCTTGCCTTCCGTGCATTGCCTAGCCTTGCGTTGTCGTGCCTTAGCGTTGCCTCGCCTGACCGTACTTTCAAATGCGTTACCCTTTCCTTGCCTTGCCGTTCATTGCCTAGCGTGCGTTGTCGTGCCTTAGCCTTGTTTCCCCTTGCCGTGCCGTTCCTTCCGTTACCCTGGCCTTTCCTTCCTTTTCCTTGCCTTGCTTACATTCCGTTACTCTTTGCTTGCCTTCCCTGAATTTCCTAACCTTGCGTTGTCGTGCCTTAGCCTTATCTCGCCTGACCTTGCCTTCCTTTGCTTTAAGCTTTCCTTGCATTGTCGTGCATCGCCTAGCCTTGCGTTTTCGTGCATTAGCCTTGCCTAGCCTCACCGTGCCTTGCCTTGCGTTACCCTTTGCTTGCCTTGCCGTGCATTGCCTAGCCGTGCGTTGTCGTGCCTAAGCCTTGTTTCCCCTTGCCGTGCCGTTCCTTCAAATACACTGGCTTTTCTTTGCTTTCCCTTGCCTTCCTTTCCTTCCGTTACTCTTTGCTTGCCTTCCGTGCATTGCCTAGCCTTGCGTTGTCGTGCCTTAGCCTGGCCTCGCCTGAACGTGCTTTCCCATGCGTTACCCTTTCCTTGCCTTGCCGTGCATTGCCCAGCCTGCGTTGCCGTGCCTTAGCCTTGTTTCCCCTTGCCGTGCAGTTCCTTCCGTTACCCTTGCCTTTCCTTGCTTTTCCTTGCCTTGCTTACCTTCCGTTACTCTTTGCTTCCCTTCCCTGCATTGCCTAGCCTTGCGTTGTCGTGCCTTAGCCTTATCTCGCCTGACCGTGCCTTCCTTTGCTTTAAGCTTTCCTTGCATTGTCGTGCATTGCCTAGCCTTGCGTTGTCGTGCATTAGCCTTGCCTAGCCTCACCGTGCCTTGCCTTGCGTTACGCTTTCCTTGCCTTCCCGTGCATTGCCTAGCCGTGCGTTGTCGTGCCTTAGCCTTGTTTCCCCTTGCCGTGGCGTGCCTTTTGTTACACTTGCCTTTCCTGGCTTTGCCTTGCCTTCCTTTCCTTCCGTTACTCTTTCCTTGCCTTGCCGTGCATTGCCTAGCCTTGCATTGTCGTGCCTTATCCTTGCCTCACCTGACCGTGCCTTCCCCTGCGTTACCCTTTCCTTGCCTTGCCGTGCATTGCCTAGCCCTGTGTTGTCGTGCCTTAGCCTTCTTACCCCTTGCCGTGCCGTTCCTTCCGTTACCCTTGCCTTCCCTTGCTTTCCCTTGCCTTCCTTGCGTTCCGTTACTCTTTGCTTGCTTTCCGTGCATTGCCTAGCCTTGCGATTTCATGCCTTAGCCTTGCCTCGCCTGACCGTGCTTTCCCATGCGTTACCCTTTCTTTGCCTTGCCGTGCATTGCCTAGCGTGCGTTGTCGTGCCTTAGGCTTGTTTCCCCTTGCCGTGCCGTTCCTTCCGTTACACTTGCCTTTCTTTGCTTTCCCTTGCCTTCCTTACCTTCCGTTACCCTTTGCTTGCCTTCCGTGCATTGCCAAGCCTTGCGTTGTCGTGCCTTAGCCTTGCCTCCCCTGACCTTGCTTTCCCTTGCCTTCCTTACCTTCCGTTACTCTTTGCTTGCCTTCCCTGCATTGCCTAGCCTTGCGTTGTCGTGCCTTAGCCTTATCTCGCCTGACCGTGCCTTCCTTTGCTTTAAGGTTTACTTGCATTGTCGTGCATTGCCTAGCCTTGCGTTGTCGTGCATTAGCCTTGCCTAGCCTCACCGTGCCTTGCCTTGCGTTACCCTTTCCTTGCCTTGCCGTGCATTTCCTAGCCGTGTGTTGTAGTGCCTTAGCCTTGTTTCCCCTTGCCGTCTCGTGCCTTTTGTTACACTTGCCTTGCCTGGCTTTGCCTTGCCTTCCTTTCCTTCCGTTACTCTTTCCTTGCCTTGCCGTGCATTGCCTAGCCCTGCGTTGTCGTGCCTTAGCCTTGTTACCCATTGCCGTGCCGTTCCTTCCGTTACCCTTGCCTTCCCTTGCTTTCCCTTGCCTTCCTTGCGTTCCGTTACTCTTTGCTTGCTTTCCGTGCATTGCCTAGCCTTGCGTTGTCATGCCTTAGGCTTGCCTCGCCTGACCGTGCTTTCCCATGCATTACCCTTTCCTTGCCTTGCAGTGCATTGCCTAGCGTGCGTTGTGATGCCTTAGCCTTGTTTCCCCTTGCCGTGCCGTTCCTTCCGTTACACTTGCCTTTCTTTGCTTTCCCTTGCCTTCCTTACCTTCCGTTACTCTTTGCTTGCCTTCCGTGCATTGCCTAGCCTTGCGTTGTCGTGCCTTAGCCTTATCTCGCCTGACCGTGCCTTCCTTTGCTTTAAGCTTTCCTTGCATTGTCGTGCATTGCCTAGCCTTGCGTTGTCGTGCATTAGCCTTGCCTTGCCTCACCGTGCCTTGCCTTCCGTTACCCTTTCCTTGCATTGCCGTGCATTGCCTAGCCTTGCGTTGTCGTGCCTTAGCCTTGTTTCCCCTTGCCGTGGCGTGCCTTTTGTTACACTTGCCTTGCCTGGCTTTGCCTTGCCTTCCTTGCCTTCCGTTACCCTTTCCTTGCCTTGCCGTGCATTGCCTAGCCGTGCGTTGTCGTGCCTTAGCCTTTTTTCCCCTTGCCGTGCCGTTCCTTCCGTTACTCTTGCCTTTCCTTGGTTTCCCTTCCCTTCCTTACCTTCCGTTACTCTTTGCTTGCCTTCCGTGCATTGCCTAGCCTTGCGTTGTCGTGCCTTAGCCTTGCCTCGCCTGACCGTGCTTTCCCATGCGTTACCCTTTCCTTGCCTTGCCGTTCATTGCCTAGCGTTCGGTGTCGTGCCTTAGACTTGTTCCCCCTTGCCGTGCCGTTCCTTCCGTTACCCTTGCCTTTCCTTGCTTTTCCTTGCCTTCCTTACCTTCCATTACTCTTTGCTTGCCTTCCCTGAATTGCCTAGCCTTGCGTTGTCGTGCCTTTGCCTTATCTCGCCTGACCTTGCCTTCCTTTGCTTTAAGCTTTCCTTGCATTGTCGTGCATTGCCTAGCCTTGCGTTTCCGTGCATTAGCCTTGCCTAGCCTCACCGTGCCTTGCCTTGCGTTACCCTTTGCTTGCCTTGCCGTGCATTGCCTAGCCGTGCGTTGTCGTGCCTTAGCCTTGTTTCCCCTTGCCGTGCAGTTCCTTCCGTTACACTTGCCTTTCTTTGCTTTCCCTTGCCTTCCTTACCTTCCGTTACTCTTTGCTTGCCTTCCGTGCATTGCCTAGCCTTGCGTTGTCGTGCCTTAGCCTTGCCTCGCCTGAACGTGCTTTCCCATGCGTTACCCTTTCCTTGCCTTGCCGTGCATTGCCCAGCCTGCGTTGCCGTGCCTTAGCCTTGTTTCCCTTTGCCGTGCAGTTCCTTCCGTTACCCTTGCCTTTCCTTGCTTTTCCTTGCCTTGCTTACCTTCCGTTACTCTTTGCTTCCCTTCCCTGCATTGCCTAGCCTTGCGTTATCGTGCCTTAGCCTTATCTCGCCTGACCGTGCCTTCCTTTGCTTTAAGCTTTCCTTGCATTTTCGTGCATTGCCTAGCCTTGCGTTGTCGTGCAGTAGCCTTGCCTAGCCTCACCGTGACTTGCCTTGCGTTACCCTTTCCTTGCCTTGCCGTGCATTGCCTAGCCGTGCGTTGTCGGGCCTTAGCCTTGTTTCCCCTTGCCGTGGCGTGCCTTTTGTTACACTTCCCGTTCCTGGCTTTCACTTGCCTTCCTTTCCTTCCGTTACTCTTTCCTTGCCTTGCCGTGCATTGCCTAGCCTTGCATTGTCTTGCCTTATCGTTGCCTCACCTGACCGTGCCTTCCCCTGCGTTACCCTTTCCTTGCCTTGCCGTGCATTGCCTAGCCCTGCGTTGCCGTGCCTTAGCCTTGTTACCCCTTGCCGTGCCGTTCCTTCCGTTACCCTTGCCTTCCCTTGCTTTCCCTTGCCTTCCATGCGTTCCGTTACTCTCTGCTTGCTTTCCGTGCATTGCCTAGCCTTGCGTTGTCATGCCTTAGCCTTGCATCGCCTGACCGTGCTTTCCCATGCGTTACCCTTTCCTTGCCTTTCCATGCATTGCCTAGCCGTGCGTTGTCGTGCCTTAGCCTTGTTTCCCCTTGCCGTGCCGTTCCTTCCGTTACACTTGCCTTTCCTTCTTTCCCTTGCCTTCCTTACCTTCCGTTACTCTTTGCTTGCCTTCCGTGCATTGCCTAGCCTTGCGTTGTCGTGCCTTAGCGTTGCCTCGCCTGACCGTACTTTCAAATGCGTTACCCTTTCCTTGCCTTGCCGTTCATTGCCTAGCGTTCGTTGTCGTGCCTTAGACTTGTTTCCCCTTGCCGTGCAGTTCCTTCCGTTACCCTGGCCTTTCCTTCCTTTTCCTTGCCTTGCTTACATTCCGTTACTCTTTGCTTGCCTTCCCTGAATTTCCTAACCTTGCGTTGTCGTGCCTTAGCCTAATCTCGCCTGACCTTGCCTTCCTTTGCTTTAAGCTTTCCTTGCATTGTCGTGCATCGCCTAGCCTTGCGTTTTCGTGCATTCGCCTTGCCTAGCCTCACCGTGCCTTTCCTTGCGTTACCCTTTGCTTGCCTTGCGGTGCATTGCCTAGCCGTGCGTTGTCGTGCCTTAGCCTTGTTTCCCCTTGCCGTGCCGTTCCTTCCGTTACCATTGCCTTTCCTTGCTTTCCCTTTCCTTCCTTACCTTCCGTTTCTCTTTGCTTGCCTTCCGTGCATTGCCTAGCCTTGGGTTGTCGTGCCTTAGCCTTGCCTCGCCTGACCGTGCTTTCCCATGCGTTACCCTTTCCTTGCCTTGCCGTGCATTGCCTAGGGTGCGTTGTCGTGCCTTAGCCTTGTTTCCCCTTGCCGTGCCGTTCCTTCCGTTACACTTGCCTTTCTTTGCTTTCCCTTGCTTTCCTTACCTTCCGTTACTCTTTGCTTGCCTTCCCTGCATTGCCTAGCCTTCCGTTGTCGTGCCTTAGCCTTATCTCGCCTGACCGGGCCTTCCTTTGCTTTAAGCTTTACTTGCATTGTCGTGCATTGCCTGGCCTTGCGTTGTCGTGCATTAGCCTTGCCTAGCCTCACCGTGCCTTGCCTTGCGTTACCCTTTCCTTGCCTTGCCGTGCATTTCCTAGCCGTGTGATGTCGTGCCTTAGCCTTGTTTCCCCTTGGCGTTGCGTGCCTTTTGTTACACTTGCCTTGCCTGGCTTTGCCTTGCCTTCCTTTCCTTCCGTTACTCTTTGCTTGCCTTGCCGTGCATTGCCTAGCCCTGCGTTGTCGTGCCTTAGCCTTGTTACCCCTTGCCGTGCCGTTCCTTCCGTTACCCTTGCCTTCCCTTGCTTTCCCTTGCCTTCCTTGCGTTCCGTTACTCTTTGCTTGCTTTCCGTGCATTGCCTAGCCTTGCGTTGTCATGCCTTAGCCTTGCCTCGCCTGACCGTGCTTTCCCATGCGTTAGGCTTTCCTTGCCTTGCCGTGCATTGCCTAGCGTGCGTTGTCGTGCCTTAGCCTTGTTTCCCCTTGCCGTGCCGTTCCTTCCGTTACCATTGCCTTTCTTTGCTTTCCCTTGCCTTCCTTACCTTCCGTTACTCTTTGCTTGCCTTCCGTGCATTGCCTAGCCTTGCGTTGTCGTGCCTTAGCCTTATCTCGCCAGACCGTGACTTCCTTTGCTTTAAGCTTTCCTTGCATTGTCGTGCATTGCCTAGCCTTGCGTTGTCGTGCATTAACCTTGCCTAGCCTCACCGTGCCTTGCCTTGCGTTACCCTTTCCTTGCCTTGCCGTGCATTTCCTAGCCGTGCGTTGTCGTGCCTTAGCCTTGTTACCCCTTGCCGTGCCGTTCCTTCCGTTACCCTTGCCTTCCCTTGCTTTCCCTTTCCTTCCTTGCATTCCGTTACTCCTTGCTTGCTTACCGTGCATTGCCTAGCCTTGCGTTGGCTTTCCTTAGCCTTGCCTCGCCTGACCGTGCTTTCCCATGCGTTACCCTTTCCTTGCCTTGCCGTGCATTGCCTAGCGTGCGTTGTCGTGCCTTAGCCTTGTTTCCCCTTGCCGTGCCGTTCCTTCCGTTACACTTGCCTTTCTTTGCTTTCCCTTGCCTTCCTTATATTCCGTTACTCTTTGCTTGCCTTCCGTGCATTGCCAAGCCTTGCGTTGTCGTGCCTTAGCCTTGCCTCCCCTGACCGTTCTTTCCCATGCGTTACCCTTTCCTTCCCTTGCCGTGCATTGCCTAGCGTGCGTTGTCGTGCCTTAGACTTGTTTCCCCTTGCCGTGCCGTTCCATCCGTTACCATTGCCTTTCCTTGCTTTCCTTTGCCTTCCTTACCTTCCGTTACTCTTTGCTTGCCTTCCCTGCATTGCCTAGCCTTGCGTTGTCGTGCCTTAGCCTTATCTCTTCTGACAGTGCCTTCCTTTGCTTTAAGCTTTACTTGCATTGTCGTACATTGCCTAGCCTTGCGTTGTCGTGCATTAGCCTTGCCTAGCCTCACCGTGCCTTGCCTTGTGTTACCCTTTCCTTGCCTTGCCGTGCATTTCCTATCCGTGTGTTGTCGTTCCTTAGCCTTGTTTCCCCTTGCCGTTGCGTGCCTTTTGTTACACTTGCCTTGCCTGGTTTTGCCTTGCCTTCCGTTCCTTCCGTTACTCTTTCCTTGCCTTGCCGTGCATTGCCTAGCCTTGCATTGTCGTGCCTTATCCTTGCCTCACCTGACCGTGCCTTCCCCTGCGTTACCCTTTCCTTGCTTTGCCGTGCTTTGCCTAGCCCTGCGTTGTCGTGCCTTAGCCTTCTTACCCCTTGCCGTGCCGTTCCTTCCGTTACCCTTGCCTTCCCTTGCTTTCCCTTGCCTTCCTTGCGTTCCGTTACTCTTTGCTTGCTTTCCGTGCATTGCCTAGCCTTGCGTTGTCGTGCCTTAGCCTTGCCTCGCCTGACCGTGCTTTCCCATGCGTTACCCTTTCCTTGCCTTGCCGTTCATTGCCTAGCGTTCGGTGTCGTGCCTGAGAGTTGTTCCCCTTTGCCGTGCCGTTCCTTCCGTTACCCTTGCCTTTCCTTGCTTTTCCTTGCCTTGCTTACCTTCCGTTACTCTTTGCTTGCCTTCCCTGAATTGCCTAGCCTTGCGTTGTCGTGCCTTTGCCTTATATCGCCTGACCTTGCCTTCCTTTGCTTTAAGCTTTCCTTGCATTGTCGTGCATTCCCTAGCCTTGCGTTGTCGTGCATTAGCGTTGCCTAGCCTCACCGTGCCTTGCCTTGCGTTACCCTTTCCTTTCCTTGCCGTGCATTGCCTAGCCGTGCGTTGTCGTGCCTTAGCCTTGTTTCCCCTTGCCGTGGCGTGCCTTTTGTTACACTTGCCTTGACTGGCTTAGACTTGCCTTCCTTTCCTTCCGTTACTCTTTCCTTGCCTTGCCGTGCATTGCCTAGCCTTGCATTGTCGTGCCTTATCCTTGCCTCACCTGACCGTGCCTTCCCCTGCGTTACCCTTTCCTTGCCTTGCCGTGCATTGCCGAACCCTGCGTTGCCGTGCCTTAGCCTTGTTACCCCTTGCCGTGCCTTTCCTTCCGTTACCCTTGCCTTCCCTTGCTTTCCCTTGCCTTCCTTGCGTTCCGTTACTCTTTGCTTGCTTTCCGTGCATTGCCTAGCCTTGCGTTGTCATGCCTTAGCCTTGCATCGCCTGACCGTGCTTTCCCATGCGTTACCCTTTCCTTGCCTTGCCGTGCATTGCCTAGCGTGCGTTGTCGTGCCTTAGCCTTGTTTCCCCTTGCCGTGCCGTTCCTTCCGTTACACTTGCCTTTCTTTGCTTTCCCTTGCCTTCCTTACCTTCCGTTACTCTTTGCTTGCCTTCCGTGCATTGCCAAGCCTTGCGTTGTCGTGCCTTAGCCTTGCCTCCCCTGACCGTGCTTTCCCATGCGTTACTCTTTGCTTGCCTTCCCTGCATTGCCTAGCCTTGCGTTGTCGTGCCTTAGCCTTATCTCGCCTGACCGTACCTTCCTTTGCTTTAAGCTTTACTTGCATTGTCGTGCATTGCCTAGCCTTGCGTTGTCGTGCATTAGCCTTGCCTAGCCTCACCGTGCCTTGCCTTGCGTTACCCTTTCCTTGCCTTGCCGTGCATTTCCTAGCCGTGTGTTGTCGTGCCTTAGCCTTGTTTCCCCTTGCAGTCTCGTGCCTTTTGTTACACTTGCCTTGCCTGGCTTTGCCTTGCCTTCCTTTCCTTCCGTTACTCTTTCCTTGCCTTGCCGTGCATTGCCTAGCCCTGCGTTGTCGTGCCTTAGCCTTGTTTCCCCTTGCCGTGCCGTTCCTTCCGTTACCCTTGCCTTCCCTTGCTTTCCCTTGCCTTCCTTGCGTTCCGTTACTCTTTGCTTGCTTTCCGTGCATTGCCTAGCCTTGCGTTGTCATGCCTTAGGCTTGCCTCGCCTGACCGTGCTTTCCCATGCATTACCCTTTCCTTGCCTTGCAGTGCATTGCCTAGCGTGCGTTGTGGTGCCTTAGCCTTGCTTCCCCTTGCCGTGCCGTTCCTTCCGTTACACTTGCCTTTCTTTGCTTTCCCTTGCCTTCCTTACCTTCCGTTACTCTTTGCTTGCCTTCCGTGCATTGCCTAGCCTTGCGTTGTCGTGCCTTAGCCTTATCTCGCCTGACCGTGCCTTCCTTTGCTTTAAGCTTTCCTTGCATTGTCCTGCATTGCCTAGCCTTGCGTTGTCGTGCATTAGCCTTGCCTAGCCTCACCGTGCCTTGCCTTGCGTTACCCTTTCCTTGCCTTGCCGTGCATTGCCTAGCCGTGCGTTGTCGTGCCTTAGCCTTGATTCCCCTTGCCGTGGCGTGCCTTTTGTTACACTTGCCTTGCCTGGCTTTGCCTTGCCTTCCTTTCCTTCCGTTACTCTTTCCTTGCCTTGCCGTGCATTGCCTAGCGTGCGTTGTCGTGCCTTAGCCTTGTTTCCCCTTGCCGTGCCGTTCCTTCCGTTACACTTGCCTTTCCTTGGTTTCCCTTCCCTTCCTTACCTTCCGTTACTCTTTGCTTGCCTTCCGTGCATTGCCTAGCCTTGCGTTGTCGTGCCTTAGCCTTGCCTCGCCTGACCGTGCTTTCCCATGCGTTACCCTTTCCTTGCCTTGCCGTTCATTGCCTAGCGTTCGTTGTCGTGCCTTAGACTTGTTTCCCCTTGCCGTGCCGTTCCTTCCGTTACCCTGGCCTTTCCTTCCTTTTCCTTGCCTTGCTTACATTCCGTTACTCTTTGCTTGCCTTCCCTGAATTTCCTAACCTTGCGTTGTCGTGCCTTAGCCTAATCTCGCCTGACCTTGCCTTCCTTTGCTTTAAGCTTTCCTTGCATTGTCGTGCATCGCCTAGCCTTGCGTTTTCGTGCATTCGCCTTGCCTAGCCTCACCGTGCCTTTCCTTGCGTTACCCATTGCTTGCCTTGCGGTGCATTGCCTAGCCGTGCGTTGTCGTGCCTTAGCCTTGTTTCCCCTTGCCGTGCCGTTCCTTCCGTTACACTTGCCTTTCTTTGCTTTCCCTTTCCTTCCTTACCTTCCGTTTCTCTTTGCTTGCCTTCCGTGCATTGCCTAGCCTTGGGTTGTCGTGCCTTAGCCTTGCCTCGCCTGACCGTGCTTTCCCATGCGTTACCCTTTCGTTGCCTTGCCGTGCATTGCCTAGGGTGCGTTGTCGTGCCTTAGCCTTGTTTCCCCTTGCCGTGCCGTTCCTTCCGTTACACTTGCCTTTCTTTGCTTTCCCTTGCCTTCCTTACCTTCCGTTACTCTTTGCTTGCCTTCCCTGCATTGCCTAGCCTTCCGTTGTCGTGCCTTAGCCTTATCTCGCCTGACCGTGCCTTCCTTTGCTTTAAGCTTTACTTGCATTGTCGTGCATTGCTTGGCCTTGCGTTGTCGTGCATTAGCCTTGCCTAGCCTCACCGTGCCTTGCCTTGCGTTACCCTTTCCTTGCCTTGCCGTGCATTTCCTAGCCGTGTGATGTCGTGCCTTAGCCTTGTTTCCCCTTGCCGTTGCGTGCCTTTTGTTACACTTGCCTTGCCTGGCTTTGCCTTGCCTTCCTTTCCTTCCGTTACTCTTTGCTTGCCTTGCCGTGCATTGCCTAGCCCTGCGTTGTCGTGCCTTAGCCTTGTTACCCCTTGCCGTGCCGTTCCTTCCGTTACCCTTGCCTTCCCTTGCTTTCCCTTTCCTTCCTTGCATTCCGTTACTCCTTGCTTGCTTACCGTGCATTGCCTAGCCTTGCGTTGGCTTTCCTTAGCCTTGCCTCGCCTGACCGTGCTTTCCCATGCGTTACCTTTTCCTTGCCTTGCCGTGCATTGCCTAGCGTGCGTTGTCGTGCCTAAGCCTTGTTTCCCCTTGCCGTGCCGTTCCTTCCGTTACACTTGCCTTTCTTTGCTTTCCCTTGCCTTCCTTACATTCCGTTACTCTTTGCTTGCCTTCCGTGCATTGCCAAGCCTTGCGTTGTTGTGCCTTAGCCTTGCCTCCCCTGACCGTTCTTTCCCATGCGTTACCCTTTCCTTCCCTTGCCGTGCATTGCCTAGCGTGCGTTGTCGTGCCTTAGACTTGTTTCCCCTTGCCGTGCCGTTCCTTCCGTTACCATTGCCTTTCCTTGCTTTCCTTTGCCTTCCTTACCTTCCGTTACTCTTTGCTTGCCTTCCCTGCATTGCCTAGCCTTGCGTTGTCGTGCCTTAGCCTTATCTCTTCTAACCGTGCCTTCCTTTGCTTTAAGCTTTACTTGCATTGTCGTGCATTGCCTAGCCTTGCGTTGTCGTGCATTAGCCTTGCCTAGCCTCACCGTGCCTTGCCTTGCGTTACCCTTTACTTGCCTTGCCTTGCATTTCCTAGCCGTGTGTTGTCGTTCCTTAGCCTTGTTTCCCCTTGCCGTTGCGTGCCTTTTGTTACACTTGCCTTGCCTGGCTTTGCCTTGCCTTCCTTTCCTTCCGTTACTCTTTCCTTGCCTTGCCGTGCATTGCCTAGCCTTGCATTGTCGTGCCTTATCCTTGCCTCACCTGACCGTGCCTTCCCCTGCGTTACCCTTTCCTTGCTTTGCCGTGCTTTGCCTAGCCCTGCGTTGTCGTGCCTTAGCCTTCTTACCCCTTGCCGTGCCGTTCCTTCCGTTACCCTTGCCTTCCCTTGCTTTCCCTTGCCTTCCTTGCGTTCCGTTACTCTTTGCTTGCTTTCCGTGCATTGCCTAGCCTTGCGTTGTCATGCCTTAGCCTTGCCTCGCCTGACCGTGCTTTCCCATGCGTTACCCTTTCCTTGCCTTGCCGTGCATTGCCTAGCGTGCGTTGTCGTGCCTTAGCCTTGTTTCCCCTTGCCGTGCCGTTCCTTCCGTTACACTTGCCTTTCCTTGCTTTCCCTTGCCTTCCTTACCTTCCGTTACTCTTTGCTTGCCTTCCGTGCATTGCTTAGCCTTGCGTTGTCGTGCCTTAGCCTTGCCTCGCCTGACCGTGCTTTCCCATGCGTTACCCTTTCCTTGCCTTGCCGTTCATTGCCTAGCGTTCGGTGTCGTGCTTTAGACTTGTTTCCCCTTGCCGTGCCCTTCCTTCCGTTACCCTTGCCTTCCTTTGCTTTCCCTTGCCTTCCTTGCGTTCCGTTACTCTTTGCTTGCTTTCCGTGCATTGACTAGCCTTGCGTTGTCATGCCTTAGCCTTGCCTCGCCTGACCGTGCTTTCCCATGCGTTACCCTTTCCTTGCCTTGCCGTGCATTGCCTAGCGTGCGTTGTCGTGCCTGAGCCTTGTTTCCCCTTGCCGTGCCGTTCCTTCCGTTACACTTGCCTTTCCTTGCTTTCCCTTGCCTTCCTTACCTTCCGTTACTATTTGCTTGCCTTCCGTGCATTGCCTAGACTTGCGTTGTCGTGCCTTAGCCTTGCCTCGCCTGACCGTGCTTTCCCATGCGTTACCCTTTCCTTGCCTTGCCGTTCATTGCCTAGCGTTCGGTGTCGTGCCTGAGAGTTGTTCCCCTTTGCCGTGCCGTTCCTTCCGTTACCCTTGCCTTTCCTTGCTTTTCCTTGCCTTGCTTACCTTCCGTTACTCTTTGCTTGCCTTCCCTGAATTGCCTAGCCTTGCGTTGTCCTGCCTTTGCCTTATATCGCCTGACCTTGCCTTCCTTTGCTTTAAGCTTTCCTTGCATTGTCGTGCATTCCCTAGCCTTGCGTTGTCGTGCATTAGCGTTGCCTAGCCTCACCGTGCCTTGCCTTGCGTTACCCTTTCCTTTCCTTGCCGTGCATTGCCTAGCCGTGCGTTGTCGTGCCTTAGCCTTGTTTCCCCTTGCCGTGGCGTGCCTTTTGTTACACTTGCCTTGACTGGCTTAGACTTGCCTTCCTTTCCTTCCGTTACTCTTTCCTTGCCTTGCCGTGCATTGCCTAGCCTTGCATTGTCGTGCCTTATCCTTGCCTCACCTGACCGTGCCTTCCCCTGCGTTACCCTTTCCTTGCCTTGCCGTGCATTGCCGAACCCTGCGTTGCCGTGCCTTAGCCTTGTTACCCCTTGCCGTGCCTTTCCTTCCGTTACCCTTGCCTTCCCTTGCTTTCCCTTGCCTTCCTTGCGTTCCGTTACTCTTTGCTTGCTTTCCGTGCATTGCCTAGCCTTGCGTTGTCATGCCTTAGCCTTGCCTCGCCTGACCGTGCTTTCCCATGCGTTACCCTTTCTTTGCCTTGCCGTGCATTGCCTAGCGTGCGTTGTCGTGCCTTAGCCTTGTTTCCCCTTGCCGTGCCGTTCCTTCCGTTACACTTGCCTTTCTTTGCTTTCCCTTCCCTTCCTTACCTTCCGTTACTCTTTGCTTGCCTTCCGTGCATTGCCAAGCCTTGCGTTGTCGTGCCTTAGCCTTGCCTCCCCTGACCGTGCTTTCCCATGCGTTACTCTTTGCTTGCCTTCCCTGCATTGCCTAGCCTTGCGTTGTCGTGCCTTAGCCTTATCTCGCCTGACCGTACCTTCCTTTGCTTTAAGCTTTACTTGCATTGTCGTGCATTGCCTAGCCTTGCGTTGTCGTGCATTAGCCTTGCCTAGCCTCACCGTGCCTTGCCTTGCGTTACCCTTTCCTTGCCTTGCCGTGCATTTCCTAGCCGTGTGTTGTCGTGCCTTAGCCTTGTTTCCCCTTGCAGTCTCGTGCCTTTTGTTACACTTGCCTTGCCTGGCTTTGCCTTGCCTTCCTTTCCTTCCGTTACTCTTTCCTTGCCTTGCCGTGCATTGCCTAGCCCTGCGTTGTCGTGCCTTAGCCTTGTTACCCCTTGCCGTGCCGTTCCTTCCGTTACCCTTGCCTTCCCTTGCTTTCCCTTGCCTTCCTTGCGTTCCGTTACTCTTTGCTTGCTTTCCGTGCATTGCCTAGCCTTGCGTTGTCATGCCTTAGGCTTGCCTCGCCTGACCGTGCTTTCCCATGCATTACCCTTTCCTTGCCTTGCAGTGCATTGCCTAGCGTGCGTTGTGGTGCCTTAGCCTTGCTTCCCCTTGCCGTGCCGTTCCTTCCGTTACACTTGCCTTTCTTTGCTTTCCCTTGCCTTCCTTACCTTCCGTTACTCTTTGCTTGCCTTCCGTGCATTGCCTAGCCTTGCGTTGTCGTGCCTTAGCCTTATCTCGCCTGACCGTGCCTTCCTTTGCTTTAAGCTTTCCTTGCATTGTCCTGCATTGCCTAGCCTTGCGTTGTCGTGCATTAGCCTTGCCTAGCCTCACCGTGCCTTGCCTTGCGTTACCCTTTCCTTGCCTTGCCGTGCATTGCCTAGCCGTGCGTTGTCGTGCCTTAGCCTTGTTTCCCCTTGCCGTGCCGTTCCTTCCGTTACTCTTTCCTTGCCTTGCCGTGCATTGCCTAGCGTGCGTTGTCGTGCCTTAGCCTTGTTTCCCCTTGCCGTGCCGTTCCTTCCGTTACACTTGCCTTTCTTTGCTTTCCCTTGCTTTCCTTACCTTCCGTTACTCTTTGCTTGCCTTCCCTGCATTGCCTAGCCTTCCGTTGTCGTGCCTTAGCCTTATCTCGCCTGACCGGGCCTTCCTTTGCTTTAAGCTTTACTTGCATTGTCGTGCATTGCCTGGCCTTGCGTTGTCGTGCATTAGCCTTGCCTAGCCTCACCGTGCCTTGCCTTGCGTTACCCTTTCCTTGCCTTGCCGTGAATTTCCTAGCCTTGCGATGTCGTGCCTTAGCCTTGTTTCCCCTTGGCGTTGCGTGCCTTTTGTTACACTTGCCTTGCCTGGCTTTGCCTTGCCTTCCTTTCCTTCCGTTACTCTTTGCTTGCCTTGCCGTGCATTGCCTAGCCCTGCGTTGTCGTGCCTTAGCCTTGTTACCCCTTGCCGTGCCGTTCCTTCCGTTACCCTTGCCTTCCCTTGCTTTCCCTTGCCTTCCTTGCGTTCCGTTACTCTTTGCTTGCTTTCCGTGCATTGCCTAGCCTTGCGTTGTCATGCCTTAGCCTTGCCCGCCTGACCGTGCTTTCCCATGCGTTACCCTTTCCTTGCCTTGCCGTGCATTGCCTAGCGTGCGTTGTCGTGCCTTAGCCTTGTTTCCCCTTGCCGTGTCGTTCCTTCCGTTACCATTGCCTTTCTTTGCTTTCCCTTGCCTTCCTTACCTTCCGTTACTCTTTGCTTGCCTTCCGTGCATTGCCTAGCCTTGCGTTGTCGTGCCTTAGCCTTATCTCGCCAGACCGTGACTTCCTTTGCTTTAAGCTTTCCTTGCATTGTCGTGCATTGCCTAGCCTTGCGTTGTCGTGCATTAACCTTGCCTAGCCTCACCGTGCCTTGCCTTGCGTTACCCTTTCCTTGCCTTGCCGTGCATTTCCTAGCCGTGCGTTGTCGTGCCTTAGCCTTGTTACCCCTTGCCGTGCCGTTCCTTCCGTTACCCTTGCCTTCCCTTGCTTTCCCTTTCCTTCCTTGCATTCCGTTACTCCTTGCTTGCTTACCGTGCATTGCCTAGCCTTGCGTTGGCTTTCCTTAGCCTTGCCTCGCCTGACCGTGCTTTCCCATGCGTTACCCTTTCCTTGCCTTGCCGTGCATTGCCTAGCGTGCGTTGTCGTGCCTTAGCCTTGTTTCCCCTTGCCGTGCCGTTCCTTCCGTTACACTTGCCTTTCTTTGCTTTCCCTTGCCTTCCTTACATTCCGTTACTCTTTGCTTGCCTTCCGTGCATTGCCAAGCCTTGCGTTGTCGTGCCTTAGCCTTGCCTCCCCTGACCGTTCTTTCCCATGCGTTACCCTTTCCTTCCCTTGCCGTGCATTGCCTAGCGTGCGTTGTCGTGCCTTAGACTTGTTTCCCCTTGCCGTGCCGTTCCATCCGTTACCATTGCCTTTCCTTGCTTTCCTTTGCCTTCCTTACCTTCCGTTACTCTTTGCTTGCCTTCCCTGCATTGCCTAGCCTTGCGTTGTCGTGCCTTAGCCTTATCTCTTCTGACAGTGCCTTCCTTTGCTTTAAGCTTTACTTGCATTGTCGTACATTGCCTAGCCTTGCGTTGTCGTGCATTAGCCTTGCCTAGCCTCACCGTGCCTTGCCTTGTGTTACCCTTTCCTTGCCTTGCCGTGCATTTCCTATCCGTGTGTTGTCGTTCCTTAGCCTTGTTTCCCCTTGCCGTTGCGTGCCTTTTGTTACACTTGCCTTGCCTGGCTTTGCCTTGCCTGGCTTTGCCTTGCCTTCCTTTCCTTCCGTTACTCTTTCCTTGCCTTGCCGTGCATTGCCTAGCCCTGCGTTGTCGTGCCTTAGCCTTGTTACCCCTTGCCGTGCCGTTCCTTCCGTTACCCTTGCCTTCCCTTGCTTTCCCTTGCCTTCCTTGCGTTCCGTTACTCTTTGCTTGCTTTCCGTGCATTGCCTAGCCTTGCGTTGTCGTGCCTTAGCCTTGCCTCGCCTGACCGTGCTTTCCCATGCGTTACCCTTTCCTTGCCTTGCCGTTCATTGCCTAGCGTTCGGTGTCGTGCCTGAGAGTTGTTCCCCTTTGCCGTGCCGTTCCTTCCGTTACACTTGCCTTTCCTTGCTTTCCCTTGCCTTCCTTACCTTCCGTTACTCTTTGCTTGCCTTCCGTGCATTGCCTAGCCTTGCGTTGTCGTGCCTAAGCCTTATCTCGCCTGACCGTGCCTTCCTTTGCTTTAAGCTTTCCTTGCATTGTCGTGCATTCCCTAGCCTTGCGTTGTCGTGCATTAGCGTTGCCTAGCCTCACCGTGCCTTGCCTTGCGTTACCCTTTCCTTTCCTTGCCGTGCATTGCCTAGCCGTGCGTTGTCGTGCCTTAGCCTTGTTTCCCCTTGCCGTGGCGTGCCTTTTGTTACACTTGCCTTGACTGGCTTTGACTTGCCTTCCTTTCCTTCCGTTACTCTTTCCTTGCCTTGCCGTGCATTGCCTAGCCTTGCATTGTCGTGCCTTATCCTTGCCTCACCTGACCGTGCCTTCCCCTGCGTTACCCTTTCCTTGCCTTGCCGTGCATTGCCGAACCCTGCGTTGCCGTGCCTTAGCCTTGTTACCCCTTGCCGTGCCTTTCCTTCCGTTACCCTTGCCTTCCCTTGCTTTCCCTTGCCTTCCTTGCGTTCCGTTACTCTTTGCTTGCTTTCCGTGCATTGCCTAGCCTTGCGTTGTCATGCCTTAGCCTTGCCTCGCCTGACCGTGCTTTCCCATGCGTTACCCTTTCTTTGCCTTGCCGTGCATTGCCTAGCGTGCGTTGTCGTGCCTTAGCCTTGTTTCCCCTTGCCGTGCCGTTCCTTCCGTTACACTTGCCTTTCTTTGCTTTCCCTTCCCTTCCTTACCTTCCGTTACTCTTTGCTTGCCTTCCGTGCATTGCCAAGCCTTGCGTTGTCGTGCCTTAGCCTTGCCTCCCCTGACCGTGCTTTCCCATGCGTTACTCTTTGCTTGCCTTCCCTGCATTGCCTAGCCTTGCGTTGTCGTGCCTTAGCCTTATCTCGCCTGACCGTACCTTCCTTTGCTTTAAGCTTTACTTGCATTGTCGTGCATTGCCTAGCCTTGCGTTGTCGTGCATTAGCCTTGCCTAGCCTCACCGTGCCTTGCCTTGCGTTACCCTTTCCTTGCCTTGCCGTGCATTTCCTAGCCGTGTGTTGTCGTGCCTTAGCCTTGTTTCCCCTTGCAGTCTCGTGCCTTTTGTTACACTTGCCTTGCCTGGCTTTGCCTTGCCTTCCTTTCCTTCCGTTACTCTTTCCTTGCCTTGCCGTGCATTGCCTAGCCCTGCGTTGTCGTGCCTTAGCCTTGTTACCCCTTGCCGTGCCGTTCCTTCCGTTACCCTTGCCTTCCCTTGCTTTCCCTTGCCTTCCTTGCGTTCCGTTACTCTTTGCTTGCTTTCCGTGCATTGCCTAGCCTTGCGTTGTCATGCCTTAGGCTTGCCTCGCCTGACCGTGCTTTCCCATGCGTTACCCTTTCCTTGCCTTGCCGTGCATTGCCTAGTCCTGCGTTGTGGTGCCTTAGCCTTGCTTCCCCTTGCCGTGCCGTTCCTTCCGTTACCCTTGCCTTGCCTTGCTTTCCCTTGCCTTCCTTACCTTCCGTTACTCTTTGCTTGCCTTCCGTGCATTGCCTAGCCTTGCGTTGTCGTGCCTTAGCCTTATCTCGCCTGACCGTGCCTTCCTTTGCTTTAAGCTTTCCTTGCATTGTCCTGCATTGCCTAGCCTTGCGTTGTCGTGCATTAGCCTTGCCTAGCCTCACCGTGCCTTGCCTTGCGTTACCCTTTCCTTGCCTTGCCGTGCATTGCCTAGCCGTGCGTTGTCGTGCCTTAGCCTTGATTCCCCTTGCCGTGGCGTGCCTTTTGTTACACTTGCCTTGCCTGGCTTTGCCTTGCCTTCCTTTCCTTCCGTTACTCTTTCCTTGCCTTGCCGTGCATTGCCTAGCGTGCGTTGTCGTGCCTTAGCCTTGTTTCCCCTTGCCGTGCCGTTCCTTCCGTTACACTTGCCTTTCCTTGGTTTCCCTTCCCTTCCTTACCTTCCGTTACTCTTTGCTTGCCTTCCGTGCATTGCCTAGCCTTGCGTTGTCGTGCCTTAGCCTTGCCTCGCCTGACCGTGCTTTCCCATGCGTTACCCTTTCCTTGCCTTGCCGTTCATTGCCTAGCGTTCGTTGTCGTGCCTTAGACTTGTTTCCCCTTGCCGTGCCGTTCCTTCCGTTACCCTGGCCTTTCCTTCCTTTTCCTTGCCTTGCTTACATTCCGTTACTCTTTGCTTGCCTTCCCTGAATTTCCTAACCTTGCGTTGTCGTGCCTTAGCCTAATCTCGCCTGACCTTGCCTTCCTTTGCTTTAAGCTTTCCTTGCATTGTCGTGCATCGCCTAGCCTTGCGTTTTCGTGCATTCGCCTTGCCTAGCCTCACCGTGCCTTTCCTTGCGTTACCCATTGCTTGCCTTGCGGTGCATTGCCTAGCCCTGCGTTGTCGTGCCTTAGCCTTGTTTCCCCTTGCCGTGCCGTTCCTTCCGTTACACTTGCCTTTCTTTGCTTTCCCTTTCCTTCCTTACCTTCCGTTTCTCTTTGCTTGCCTTCCGTGCATTGCCTAGCCTTGGGTTGTCGTGCCTTAGCCTTGCCTCGCCTGACCGTGCTTTCCCATGCGTTACCCTTTCGTTGCCTTGCCGTGCATTGCCTAGGGTGCGTTGTCGTGCCTTAGCCTTGTTTCCCCTTGCCGTGCCGTTCCTTCCGTTACACTTGCCTTTCTTTGCTTTCCCTTGCCTTCCTTACCTTCCGTTACTCTTTGCTTGCCTTCCCTGCATTGCCTAGCCTTCCGTTGTCGTGCCTTAGCCTTATCTCGCCTGACCGTGCCTTCCTTTGCTTTAAGCTTTACTTGCATTGTCGTGCATTGCTTGGCCTTGCGTTGTCGTGCATTAGCCTTGCCTAGCCTCACCGTGCCTTGCCTTGCGTTACCCTTTCCTTGCCTTGCCGTGCATTTCCTAGCCGTGTGATGTCGTGCCTTAGCCTTGTTTCCCCTTGCCGTTGCGTGCCTTTTGTTACACTTGCCTTGCCTGGCTTTGCCTTGCCTTCCTTTCCTTCCGTTACTCTTTGCTTGCCTTCCGTGCATTGCCAAGCCTTGCGTTGTCGTGCCTTAGCCTTGTTACCCCTTGCCGTGCCGTTCCTTCCGTTACCCTTGCCTTCCCTTGCTTTCCCTTTCCTTCCTTGCATTCCGTTACTCCTTGCTTGCTTACCGTGCATTGCCTAGCCTTGCGTTGGCTTTCCTTAGCCTTGCCTCGCCTGACCGTGCTTTCCCATGCGTTACCTTTTCCTTGCCTTGCCGTGCATTGCCTAGCGTGCGTTGTCGTGCCTAAGCCTTGTTTCCCCTTGCCGTGCCGTTCCTTCCGTTACACTTGCCTTTCTTTGCTTTCCCTTGCCTTCCTTACATTCCGTTACTCTTTGCTTGCCTTCCGTGCATTGCCAAGCCTTGCGTTGTTGTGCCTTAGCCTTGCCTCCCCTGACCGTTCTTTCCCATGCGTTACCCTTTCCTTCCCTTGCCGTGCATTGCCTAGCGTGCGTTGTCGTGCCTTAGACTTGTTTCCCCTTGCCGTGCCGTTCCTTCCGTTACCATTGCCTTTCCTTGCTTTCCTTTGCCTTCCTTACCTTCCGTTACTCTTTGCTTGCCTTCCCTGCATTGCCTAGCCTTGCGTTGTCGTGCCTTAGCCTTATCTCTTCTGACAGTGCCTTCCTTTGCTTTAAGCTTTACTTGCATTGTCGTACATTGCCTAGCCTTGCGTTGTCGTGCATTAGCCTTGCCTAGCCTCACCGTGCCTTGCCTTGTGTTACCCTTTCCTTGCCTTGCCGTGCATTTCCTATCCGTGTGTTGTCGTTCCTTAGCCTTGTTTCCCCTTGCCGTTGCGTGCCTTTTGTTACACTTGCCTTGCCTGGTTTTGCCTTGCCTTCCGTTCCTTCCGTTACTCTTTCCTTGCCTTGCCGTGCATTGCCTAGCCTTGCATTGTCGTGCCTTATCCTTGCCTCACCTGACCGTGCCTTCCCCTGCGTTACCCTTTCCTTGCTTTGCCGTGCTTTGCCTAGCCCTGCGTTGTCGTGCCTTAGCCTTCTTACCCCTTGCCGTGCCGTTCCTTCCGTTACCCTTGCCTTCCCTTGCTTTCCCTTGCCTTCCTTGCGTTCCGTTACTCTTTGCTTGCTTTCCGTGCATTGCCTAGCCTTGCGTTGTCATGCCTTAGCCTTGCCTCGCCTGACCGTGCTTTCCCATGCGTTACCCTTTCCTTGCCTTGCCGTGCATTGCCTAGCGTGCGTTGTCGTGCCTTAGCCTTGTTTCCCCTTGCCGTGCCGTTCCTTCCGTTACACTTGCCTTTCCTTGCTTTCCCTTGCCTTCCTTACCTTCCGTTACTCTTTGCTTGCCTTCCGTGCATTGCTTAGCCTTGCGTTGTCGTGCCTTAGCCTTGCCTCGCCTGACCGTGCTTTCCCATGCGTTACCCTTTCCTTGCCTTGCCGTTCATTGCCTAGCCGTGCGTTGTCGTGCCTTAGCCTTGTTTCCCCTTGCCGTGCCGTTCCTTCCGTTACCCTTGCCTTCCCTTGCTTTCCCTTGCCTTCCTTGCGTTCCGTTACTCTTTCCTTGCTTTCCGTGCATTGACTAGCCTTGCGTTGTCATGCCTTAGCCTTGCGTCGCCTGACCGTGCTTTCCCATGCGTTACCCTTTCCTTGCCTTGCCGTGCATTGCCTAGCGTGCGTTGTCGTGCCTGAGCCTTGTTTCCCCTTGCCGTGCCGTTCCTTCCGTTACACTTGCCTTTCCTTGCTTTCCCTTGCCTTCCTTACCTTCCGTTACTATTTGCTTGCCTTCCGTGCATTGCCTAGACTTGCGTTGTCGTGCCTTAGCCTTGCCTCGCCTGACCGTGCTTTCCCATGCGTTACCCTTTCCTTGCCTTGCCGTTCATTGCCTAGCGTTCGGTGTCGTGCCTGAGAGTTGTTCCCCTTTGCCGTGCCGTTCCTTCCGTTACCCTTGCCTTTCCTTGCTTTTCCTTGCCTTGCTTACCTTCCGTTACTCTTTGCTTGCCTTCCCTGAATTGCCTAGCCTTGCGTTGTCCTGCCTTTGCCTTATATCGCCTGACCTTGCCTTCCTTTGCTTTAAGCTTTCCTTGCATTGTCGTGCATTCCCTAGCCTTGCGTTGTCGTGCATTAGCGTTGCCTAGCCTCACCGTGCCTTGCCTTGCGTTACCCTTTCCTTTCCTTGCCGTGCATTGCCTAGCCGTGCGTTGTCGTGCCTTAGCCTTGTTTCCCCTTGCCGTGGCGTGCCTTTTGTTACACTTGCCTTGACTGGCTTAGACTTGCCTTCCTTTCCTTCCGTTACTCTTTCCTTGCCTTGCCGTGCATTGCCTAGCCTTGCATTGTCGTGCCTTATCCTTGCCTCACCTGACCGTGCCTTCCCCTGCGTTACCCTTTCCTTGCCTTGCCGTGCATTGCCGAACCCTGCGTTGCCGTGCCTTAGCCTTGTTACCCCTTGCCGTGCCTTTCCTTCCGTTACCCTTGCCTTCCCTTGCTTTCCCTTGCCTTCCTTGCGTTCCGTTACTCTTTGCTTGCTTTCCGTGCATTGCCTAGCCTTGCGTTGTCATGCCTTAGCCTTGCCTCGCCTGACCGTGCTTTCCCATGCGTTACCCTTTCTTTGCCTTGCCGTGCATTGCCTAGCGTGCGTTGTCGTGCCTTAGCCTTGTTTCCCCTTGCCGTGCCGTTCCTTCCGTTACACTTGCCTTTCTTTGCTTTCCCTTGCCTTCCTTACCTTCCGTTACTCTTTGCTTGCCTTCCGTGCATTGCCAAGCCTTGCGTTGTCGTGCCTTAGCCTTGCCTCCCCTGACCGTGCTTTCCCATGCGTTACTCTTTGCTTGCCTTCCCTGCATTGCCTAGCCTTGCGTTGTCGTGCCTTAGCCTTATCTCGCCTGACCGTGCCTTCCTTTGCTTTAAGCTTTACTTGCATTGTCGTGCATTGCCTAGCCTTGCGTTGTCGTGCATTAGCCTTGCCTAGCCTCACCGTGCCTTGCCTTGCGTTACCCTTTCCTTGCCTTGCCGTGCATTTCCTAGCCGTGTGTTGTCGTGCCTTAGCCTTGTTTCCCCTTGCCGTCTCTTGCCTTTTGTTACACTTGCCTTGCCTGGCTTTGCCTTGCCTTCCTTTCCTTCCGTTACTCTTTCCTTGCCTTGCCGTGCATTGCCTAGCCCTGCGTTGTCGTGCCTTAGCCTTGTTACCCCTTGCCGTGCCGTTCCTTCCGTTACCCTTGCCTTCCCTTGCTTTCCCTTGCCTTCCTTGCGATCCGTTACTCTTTGCTTGCTTTCCGTGCATTGCCTAGCCTTGCGTTGTCATGCCTTAGGCTTGCCTCGCCTGACCGTGCTTTCCCATGCATTACCCTTTCCTTGCCTTGCAGTGCATTGCCTAGCGTGCGTTGTGGTGCCTTAGCCTTGCTTCCCCTTGCCGTGCCGTTCCTTCCGTTACACTTGCCTTTCTTTGCTTTCCCTTGCCTTCCTTACCTTCCGTTACTCTTTGCTTGCCTTCCGTGCATTGCCTAGCCTTGCGTTGTCGTGCCTTAGCCTTATCTCGCCTGACCGTGCCTTCCTTTTCTTTAAGCTTTCCTTGCATTGTCCTGCATTGCCTAGCCTTGCGTTGTCGTGCATTAGCCTTGCCTAGCCTCACCGTGCCTTGCCTTGCGTTACCCTTTCCTTGCCTTGCCGTGCATTGCCTAGCCGTGCGTTGTCGTGCCTTAGCCTTGATTCCCCTTGCCGTGGCGTGCCTTTTGTTACACTTGCCTTGCCTGGCTTTGCCTTGCCTTCCTTTCCTTCCGTTACTCTTTCCTTGCCTTGCCGTGCATTGCCTAGCGTGCGTTGTCGTGCCTTAGCCTTGTTTCCCCTTGCCGTGCCGTTCCTTCCGTTACACTTGCCTTTCCTTGCTTTCCCTTCCCTTCCTTACCTTCCGTTACTCTTTGCTTGCCTTCCGTGCATTGCCTAGCCTTGCGTTGTCGTGCCTTAGCCTTGCCTCGCCTGACCGTGCTTTCAAATGCGTTACCCTTTCCTTGCCTTGCCGTTCATTGCCTAGCGTTCGTTGTCGTGCCTTAGACTTGTTTCCCCTTGCCGTGCCGTTCCTTCCGTTACCCTGGCCTTTCCTTCCTTTTCCTTGCCTTGCTTACATTCCGTTACTCTTTGCTTGCCTTCCCTGAATTTCCTAACCTTGCGTTGTCGTGCCTTAGCCTAATCTCGCCTGACCTTGCCTTCCTTTGCTTTAAGCTTTCCTTGCATTGTCGTGCATCGCCTAGCCTTGCGTTTTCGTGCATTAGCCTTGCCTAGCCTCACCGTGCCTTTCCTTGCGTTACCCTTTGCTTGCCTTGCGGTGCATTGCCTAGCCGTGCGTTGTCGTGCCTTAGCCTTGATTCCCCTTGCCGTGGCGTGCCTTTTGTTACACTTGCCTTGCCTGGCTTTGCCTTGCCTTCCTTTCCTTCCGTTACTCTTTCCTTCCCTTGCCGTGCATTGCCTAGCGTGCGTTGTCGTGCCTTAGCCTTGTTTCCCCTTGCCGTGCCGTTCCTTCCGTTACACTTGCCTTTCCTTGCTTTCCCTTCCCTTCCTTACCTTCCGTTACTCTTTGCTTGCCTTCCGTGCATTGCCTAGCCTTGCGTTGTCGTGCCTTAGCCTTGCCTCGCCTGACCGTGCTTTCCCATGCGTTACCCTTTCCTTGCCTTGCCGTTCATTGCCTAGCGTTCGTTGTCGTGCCTTAGACTTGTTTCCCCTTGCCGTGCCGTTCCTTCCGTTACCCTGGCCTTTCCTTCCTTTTCCTTGCCTTGCTTACCTTCCGTTACTCTTTGCTTGCCTTCCCTGAATTTCCTAGCCTTGCGTTGTCGTGCCTTAGCCTTATCTCGCCTGACCTTGCCTTCCTTTGCTTTAAGCTTTCCTTGCATTGTCGTGCATCGCCTAGCCTTGCGTTTTCGTGCATTCGCCTTGCCTAGCCTCACCGTGCCTTTCCTTGCGTTACCCTTTGCTTGCCTTGCGGTGCATTGCCTAGCCGTGCGTTGTCGTGCCTTAGCGTTGTTTCCCCTTGCCGTGCCGTTCCTTCCGTTACACTTGCCTTTCTTTGCTTTCCCTTTCCTTCCTTACCTTCTGTTTCTCTTTGCTTGACTTCCGTGCATTGCCTAGCCTTGGGTTGTCGTGCCTTAGCCTTGCCTCGCCTGACCGTGCTTTCCCATGCGTTACCCTTTCGTTGCCTTGCCGTGCATTGCCTAGGGTGCGTTGTCGTGCCTTAGCCTTGTTTCCCCTTGCCGTGCCGTTCCTTCCGTTACACTTGCCTTTCTTTGCTTTCCCTTGCCTTCCTTACCTTCCGTTACTCTTTGCTTGCCTTCCGTGCATTGCCTAGCCTTCCGTTGTCGTGCCTTAGCCTTATCTCGCCTGACCGTGCCTTCCTTTGCTTTAAGCTTTACTTGCATTGTCGTGCATTGCTTGGCCTTGCGTTGTCGTGCATTAGCCTTGCCTAGCCTCACCGTGCCTTGCCTTGCGTTACCCTTTCCTTGCCTTGCCGTGCATTTCCTAGCCGTGTGATGTCGTGCCTTAGCCTTGTTTCCCCTTGCCGTTGCGTGCCTTTTGTTACACTTGCCTTGCCTGGCTTTGCCTTGCCTTCCTTTCCTTCCGTTACTCTTTGCTTGCCTTGCCGTGCATTGCCTAGCCCTGCGTTGTCGTGCCTTAGCCTTGTTACCCCTTGCCGTGCCGTTCCTTCCGTTACCCTTGCCTTCCCTTGCTTTCCCTTGCCTTCCTTGCGTTCCGTTACTCTTTGCTTGCTTTCCGTGCATTGCCTAGCCTTGCGTTGTCGTGCCTTAGCCTTGTTTCCCCTTGCCGTGCCGTTCCTTCCGTTACACTTGCCTTTCCTTGGTTTCCCTTCCCTTCCTTACCTTCCGTTACTCTTTGCTTGCCTTCCGTGCATTGCCTAGCCTTGCGTTGTCGTGCCTTAGCCTTGCCTCGCCTGACCGTGCTTTCCCATGCGTTACCCTTTCCTTGCCTTGCCGTTCATTGCCTAGCGTTCGTTGTCGTGCCTTAGACTTGTTTCCCCTTGCCGTGCCGTTCCTTCCGTTACCCTGGCCTTTCCTTCCTTTTCCTTGCCTTGCTTACATTCCGTTACTCTTTGCTTGCCTTCCCTGAATTTCCTAACCTTGCGTTGTCGTGCCTTAGCCTAATCTCGCCTGACCTTGCCTTCCTTTGCTTTAAGCTTTCCTTGCATTGTCGTGCATCGCCTAGCCTTGCGTTTTCGTGCATTCGCCTTGCCTAGCCTCACCGTGCCTTTCCTTGCGTTACCCTTTGCTTGCCTTGCGGTGCATTGCCTAGCCGTGCGTTGTCGTGCCTTAGCGTTGTTTCCCCTTGCCGTGCCGTTCCTTCCGTTACACTTGCCTTTCTTTGCTTTCCTTTTCCTTCCTTACCTTCCGTTTCTCTTTGCTTGCCTTCCGTGCATTGCCTAGCCTTGGGTTGTCGTGCCTTAGCCTTGCCTCGCCTGACCGTGCTTTCCCTTGCGTTACCCTTTCGTTGCCTTGCCGTGCATTGCCTAGGGTGCGTTGTCGTGCCTTAGCCTTGTTTCCCCTTGCCGTGCCGTTCCTTCCGTTACACTTGCCTTTCTTTGCTTTCCCTTGCCTTCCTTACCTTCCGTTACTCTTTGCTTGCCTTCCGTGCATTGCCTAGCCTTCCGTTGTCGTGCCTTAGCCTTATCTCGCCTGACCGTGCCTTCCTTTGCTTTAAGCTTTACTTGCATTGTCGTGCATTGCTTGGCCTTGCGTTGTCGTGCATTAGCCTTGCCTAGCCTCACCGTGCCTTGCCTTGCGTTACCCTTTCCTTGCCTTGCCGTGCATTTCCTAGCCGTGTGATGTCGTGCCTTAGCCTTGTTTCCCCTTGCCGTTGCGTGCCTTTTGTTACACTTGCCTTGCCTGGCTTTGCCTTGCCTTCCTTTCCTTCCGTTACTCTTTGCTTGCCTTGCCGTGCATTGCCTAGCCCTGCGTTGTCGTGCCTTAGCCTTGTTACCCCTTGCCGTGCCGTTCCTTCCGTTACCCTTGCCTTCCCTTGCTTTCCCTTGCCTTCCTTGCGTTCCGTTACTCTTTGCTTGCTTTCCGTGCATTGCCTAGCCTTGCGTTGTCGTGCCTTAGCCTTGTTTCCCCTTGCCGTGCCGTTCCTTCCGTTACACTTGCCTTTCCTTGGTTTCCCTTCCCTTCCTTACCTTCCGTTACTCTTTGCTTGCCTTCCGTGCATTGCCTAGCCTTGCGTTGTCGTGCCTTAGCCTTGCCTCGCCTGACCGTGCTTTCCCATGCGTTACCCTTTCCTTGCCTTGCCGTTCATTGCCTAGCGTTCGTTGTCGTGCCTTAGACTTGTTTCCCCTTGCCGTGCCGTTCCTTCCGTTACCCTGGCCTTTCCTTCCTTTTCCTTGCCTTGCTTACATTCCGTTACTCTTTGCTTGCCTTCCCTGAATTTCCTAACCTTGCGTTGTCGTGCCTTAGCCTAATCTCGCCTGACCTTGCCTTCCTTTGCTTTAAGCTTTCCTTGCATTGTCGTGCATCGCCTAGCCTTGCGTTTTCGTGCATTCGCCTTGCCTAGCCTCACCGTGCCTTTCCTTGCGTTACCCTTTGCTTGCCTTGCGGTGCATTGCCTAGCCGTGCGTTGTCGTGCCTTAGCGTTGTTTCCCCTTGCCGTGCCGTTCCTTCCGTTACACTTGCCTTTCTTTGCTTTCCCTTTCCTTCCTTACCTTCCGTTTCTCTTTGCTTGCCTTCCGTGCATTGCCTAGCCTTGGGTTGTCGTGCCTTAGCCTTGCCTCGCCTGACCGTGCTTTCCCATGCGTTACCCTTTCGTTGCCTTGCCGTGCATTGCCTAGGGTGCGTTGTCGTGCCTTAGCCTTGTTTCCCCTTGCCGTGCCGTTCCTTCCGTTACACTTGCCTTTCTTTGCTTTCCCTTGCCTTCCTTACCTTCCGTTACTCTTTGCTTGCCTTCCGTGCATTGCCTAGCCTTCCGTTGTCGTGCCTTAGCCTTATCTCGCCTGACCGTGCCTTCCTTTGCTTTAAGCTTTACTTGCATTGTCGTGCATTGCTTGGCCTTGCGTTGTCGTGCATTAGCCTTGCCTAGCCTCACCGTGCCTTGCCTTGCGTTACCCTTTCCTTGCCTTGCCGTGCATTTCCTAGCCGTGTGATGTCGTGCCTTAGCCTTGTTTCCCCTTGCCGTTGCGTGCCTTTTGTTACACTTGCCTTGCCTGGCTTTGCCTTGCCTTCCTTTCCTTCCGTTACTCTTTGCTTGCCTTGCCGTGCATTGCCTAGCCCTGCGTTGTCGTGCCTTAGCCTTGTTACCCCTTGCCGTGCCGTTCCTTCCGTTACCCTTGCCTTCCCTTGCTTTCCCTTGCCTTCCTTGCGTTCCGTTACTCTTTGCTTGCTTTCCGTGCATTGCCTAGCCTTGCGTTGTCATGCCTTAGCCTTGCCTCGCCTGACCGTGCTTTCCCATGCGTTAGGCTTTCCTTGCCTTGCCGTGCATTGCCTAGCGTGCGTTGTCGTGCCTTAGCCTTGTTTCCCCTTGCCGTGCCGTTCCTTCCGTTACCATTGCCTTTCTTTGCTTTCCCTTGCCTTCCTTACCTTCCGTTACTCTTTGCTTGCCTTCCGTGCATTGCCTAGCCTTGCGTTGTCGTGCCTTAGCCTTATCTCCCCTGACCGTGCCTTCCTTTGCTTTAAGCTTTCCTTGCATTGTCGTGCATTGCCTAGCCTTGCGTTGTCGTGCATTAACCTTGCCTAGCCTCACCGTGCCTTGCCTTGCGTTACCCTTTCCTTGCCTTGCCGTGCATTTCCTAGCCGTGCGTTGTCGTGCCTTAGCCTTGTTACCCCTTGCCGTGCCGTTCCTTCCGTTACCCTTGCCTTCCCTTGCTTTCCCTTTCCTTCCTTGCATTCCGTTACTCCTTGCTTGCTTACCGTGCATTGCCTAGCCTTGCGTTGGCTTTCCTTAGCCTTGCCTCGCCTGACCGTGCTTTCCCATGCGTTACCCTTTCCTTGCCTTGCCGTGCATTGCCTAGCGTGCGTTGTCGTGCCTTAGCCTTGTTTCCCCTTGCCGTGCCGTTCCTTCCCTTACACTTGCCTTTCTTTGCTTTCCCTTGCCTTCCTTACCATCCGTTACTCTTTGCTTGCCTTCCGTGCATTGCCAAGCCTTGCGTTGTCGTGCCTTAGCCTTGCCTCCCCTGACCGTTCTTTCCCATGCGTTATCCTTTCCTTGCCTTGCCGTGCATTGCCTAGCGTGCGTTGTCGTGCCTTAGACTTGTTTCCCCTTGCCGTGCCGTTCCTTCCGTTACCATTGCCTTTCCTTGCTTTCCTTTGCCTTCCTTACCTTCCGTTACTCTTTGCTTGCCTTCCGTGCATTGCCTAGCCTTGCGTTGTCGTGCCTTAGCCTTATCTCTTCTGACCGTGCCTTCCTTTGCTTTAAGCTTTACTTGCATTGTCGTACATTGCCTAGCCTTGCGTTGTCGTGCATTAGCCTTGCCTAGCCTCACCGTGCCTTGCCTTGTGTTACCCTTTCCTTGCCTTGCCGTGCATTTCCTAGCCGTGTGTTGTCGTGCCTTAGCCTTGTTTCCCCTTGCCGTTGCGTGCCTTTTGTTACACTTGCCTTGCCTGGTTTTGCCTTGCCTTCCGTTCCTTCCGTTACTCTTTCCTTGCCTTGCCGTGCATTGCCTAGCCTTGCATTGTCGTGCCTTATCCTTGCCTCACCTGACCGTGCCTTCCCCTGCGTTACCCTTTCCTTGCTTTGCCATGCTTTGCCTAGCCCTGCGTTGTCGTGCCTTAGCCTTCTTACCCCTTGCCGTGCCGTTCCTTCCGTTACCCTTGCCTTCCCTTGCTTTCCCTTGCCTTCCTTGCGTTCCGTTACTCTTTGCTTACTTTCCGTGCATTGCCTAGCCTTGCGTTGTCATGCCTTAGCCTTGCCTCGCCTGACCGTGCTTTCCCATGCGTTACACTTTCCTTGCCTTGCCGTTCATTGCCTAGCGTTCGGTGTCGTGCCTTAGACTTGTTTCCCCTTGCCGTGCCGTTCCTTCCGTTACCCTTGCCTTCCTTTGCTTTCCCTTGCCTTCCTTGCGTTCCGTTACTCTTTGCTTGCTTTCCGTGCATTGACTAGCCTTGCGTTGTCATGCCTTAGCCTTGCCTCGCCTGACCGTGCTTTCCCATGCGTTACCCTTTCCTTGCCTTGCCGTGCATTGCCTAGCGTGCGTTGTCGTGCCTGAGCCTTGTTTCCCCTTGCCGTGCCGTTCCTTCCGTTACACTTGCCTTTCCTTGCTTTCCCTTGCCTTCCTTACCTTCCGTTACTCTTTGCTTGCCTTCCGTGCATTGCCTAGCCTTGCGTTGTCGTGCCTTAGCCTTGCCTCGCCTGACCGTGCTTTCCCATGCGTTACCCTTTCCTTGCCTTGCCGTTCATTGCCTAGCGTTCGGTGTCGTGCCTGAGAGTTGTTCCCCTTTGCCGTGCCGTTCCTTCCGTTACCCTTGCCTTTCCTTGCTTTTCCTTGCCTTGCTTACCTTCCGTTACTCTTTGCTTGCCTTCCCTGAATTGCCTAACCTTGCGTTGTCCTGCCTTTGCCTTATCTCGCCTGACCTTGCCTTCCTTTGCTTTAAGCTTTCCTTGCATTGTCGTGCATTGCCTAGCCTTGCGTTGTCGTGCATTAGCGTTGCCTAGCCTCACCGTGCCTTGCCTTGCGTTACCCTTTCCTTGCCTTGCCGTGCATTGCCTAGCCGTGCGTTGTCGTGCCTTAGCCTTGTTTCCCCTTGCCGTGGCGTGCCTTTTGTTACACTTGCCTTGACTGGCTTTGACTTGCCTTCCTTTCCTTCCGTTACTCTTTCCTTGCCTTGCCGTGCATTGCCTAGCCTTGCATTGTCGTGCCTTATCCTTGCCTCACCTGACCGTGCCTTCCCCTGCGTTACCCTTTCCTTGCCTTGCCGTGCATTGCCGAACCCTGCGTTGCCGTGCCTTAGCCTTGTTACCCCTTGCCGTGCCTTTCCTTCCGTTACCCTTGCCTTCCCTTGCTTTCCCTTGCCTTCCTTGCGTTCCGTTACTCTTTGCTTGCTTTCCGTGCATTGCCTAGCCTTGCGTTGTCATGCCTTAGCCTTGCCTCGCCTGACCGTGCTTTCCCATGCGTTACCCTTTCCTTGCCTTGCCGTGCATCGCCTAGCGTGCGTTGCCGTGCCTTAGCCTTGTTACCCCTTGCCGTGCCGTTCCTTCCGTTACACTTGCCTTTCCTTGCTTTCCCTTGCCTTCCTTACCTTCCGTTACTCTTTGCTTGCCTTCCGTGCATTGCCAAGCCTTGCGTTGTCGTGCCTTAGCCTTGCCTCCCCTGACCGTGCTTTCCCATGCGTTACTCTTTGCTTGCCTTCCCTGCATTGCCTAGCCTTGCGTTGTCGTGCCTTAGCCTTATCTCGCCTGACCGTGCCTTCCTTTGCTTTAAGCTTTACTTGCATTTTCGTGCATTGCCTAGCCTTGCGTTGTCGTGCATTAGCCTTGCCTAGCCTCACCGTGCCTTGCCTTGCGTTACCCTTTCCTTGCCTTGCCGTGCATTTCCTAGCCGTGTGTTGTCGTGCCTTAGCCTTGTTTCCCCTTGCCGTCTCGTGCCTTTTGTTACACTTGCCTTGCCTGGCTTTGCCTTGCCTTCCTTTCCTTCCGTTACTCTTTCCTTGCCTTGCCGTGCATTGCCTAGCCCTGCGTTGTCGTGCCTTAGCCTTGTTACCCCTTGCCGTGCCGTTCCTTCCGTTACCCTTGCCTTCCCTTGCTTTCCCTTGCCTTCCTTGCGTTCCGTTACTCTTTGCTTGCTTTCCGTGCATTGCCTAGCCTTGCGTTGTCATGCCTTAGGCTTGCCTCGCCTGACCGTGCTTTCCCATGCATTACCCTTTCCTTGCCTTGCAGTGCATTGCCTAGCGTGCGTTGTGGTGCCTTAGCCTTGCTTCCCCTTGCCGTGCCGTTCCTTCCGTTACACTTGCCTTTCTTTGCTTTCCCTTGCCTTCCTTACCTTCCGTTACTCTTTGCTTGCCTTCCGTGCATTGCCTAGCCTTGCGTTGTCGTGCCTTAGCCTTATCTCGCCTGACCGTGCCTTCCTTTGCTTTAAGCTTTCCTTGCATTGTCGTGCATTGCCTAGCCTTGCGTTGTCGTGCATTAGCCTTGCCTAGCCTCACCGTGCCTTGCCTTGCGTTACCCTTTCCTTGCCTTGCCGTGCATTGCCTAGCCGTGCGTTGTCGTGCCTTAGCCTTGATTCCCCTTGCCGTGGCGTGCCTTTTGTTACACTTGCCTTGCCTGGCTTTGCCTTGCCTTCCTTTCCTTCCGTTACTCTTTCCTTGCCTTGCCGTGCATTGCCTAGCGTGCGTTGTCGTGCCTTAGCCTTGTTTCCCCTTGCCGTGCCGTTCCTTCCGTTACACTTGCCTTTCCTTGGTTTCCCTTCCCTTCCTTACCTTCCGTTACTCTTTGCTTGATTTCCGTGCATTGCCTAGCCTTGCGTTGTCGTGCCTTAGCCTTGCCTCGCCTGACCGTGCTTTCCCATGCGTTACCCTTTCCTTGCCTTGTCGTTCATTGCCTAGCGTTCGGTGTCGTGCCTTAGACTTGTTCCCCCTTGCCGTGCCGTTCCTTCCGTTACCCTTGCCTTTCCTTGCTTTTCCTTGCCTTCCTTACCTTCCGTTACTCTTTGCTTGCCTTCCCTGAATTGCCTAGCCTTGCGTTGTCGTGCCTTTGCCTTATCTCGCCTGACCTTGCCTTCCTTTGCTTTAAGCTTTCCTTGCATTGTCGTGCATTGCCTAGCCTTGCGTTTCCGTGCATTAGCCTTGCCTAGCCTCACCGTGCCTTGCCTTGCGTTACCCTTTGCTTGCCTTGCCGTGCATTGCCTAGCCGTGCGTTGTCGTGCCTTAGCCTTGTTTCCCCTTGCCGTGCAGTTCCTTCCGTTACACTTGCCTTTCTTTGCTTTCCCTTGCCTTCCTTACCTTCCGTTACTCTTTGCTTGCCTTCCGTGCATTGCCTAGCCTTGCGTTGTCGTGCCTTAGCCTTGCCTCGCCTGAACGTGCTTTCCCATGCGTTACCCTTTCCTTGCCTTGCCGTGCATTGCCCAGCCTGCGTTGCCGTGCCTTAGCCTTGTTTCCCTTTGCCGTGCAGTTCCTTCCGTTACCCTTGCCTTTCCTTGCTTTTCCTTGCCTTGCTTACCTTCCGTTACTCTTTGCTTCCCTTCCCTGCATTGCCTAGCCTTGCGTTATCGTGCCTTAGCCTTATCTCGCCTGACCGTGCCTTCCTTTGCTTTAAGCTTTCCTTGTATTTTCGTGCATTGCCTAGCCTTGCGTTGTCGTGCAGTAGCCTTGCCTAGCCTCACCGTGCCTTGCCTTGCGTTACCCTTTCCTTGCCTTGCCGTGCATTGCCTAGCCGTGCGTTGTCGGGCCTTAGCCTTGTTTCCCCTTGCCGTGGCGTGCCTTTTGTTACACTTCCCGTTCCTGGCTTTCACTTGCCTTCCTTTCCTTCCGTTACTCTTTCCTTGCCTTCCCGTGCATTGCCTAGCCTTGCATTGTCGTGCCTTATCCTTGCCTCACCTGACCGTGCCTTCCCCTGCGTTACCCTTTCCTTGCCTTGCCGTGCATTGCCTAGCCCTGCGTTGCCGTGCCTTAGCCTTGTTACCCCTTGCCGTGCCGTTCCTTCCGTTACCCTTGCCTTCCCTTGCTTTCCCTTGCCTTCCATGCGTTCCGTTACTCTCTGCTTGCTTTCTGTGCATTGCCTAGCCTTGCGTTGTCATGCCTTAGCCTTGCATCGCCTGACCGTGCTTTCCCATGCGTTACCCTTTCCTTGCCTTTCCGTGCATTGCCTAGCCGTGCGTTGTCGTGCCTTAGCCTTGTTTCCCCTTGCCGTGCCGTTCCTTCCGTTACACTTGCCTTTCCTTCTTTCCCTTGCCTTCCTTACCTTCCGTTACTCTTTGCTTGCCTTCCGTGCATTGCCTAGCCTTGCGTTGTCGTGCCTTAGCGTTGCCTCGCCTGACCGTACTTTCAAATGCGTTACCCTTTCCTTGCCTTGCCGTTCATTGCCTAGCGTTCGTTGTCGTGCCTTAGACTTGTTTCCCCTTGCCGTGCCGTTCCTTCCGTTACCCTGGCCTTTCCTTCCTTTTCCTTGCCTTGCTTACATTCCGTTACTCTTTGCTTGCCTTCCCTGAATTTCCTAACCTTGCGTTGTCGTGCCTTAGCCTAATCTCGCCTGACCTTGCCTTCCTTTGCTTTAAGCTTTCCTTGCATTGTCGTGCATCGCCTAGCCTTGCGTTTTCGTGCATTCGCCTTGCCTAGCCTCACCGTGCCTTTCCTTGCGTTACCCTTTGCTTGCCTTGCGGTGCATTGCCTAGCCGTGCGTTGTCGTGCCTTAGCCTTTTTTCCCCTTGCCGTGCCGTTCCTTCCGTTACACTTGCCTTTCTTTGCTTTCCCTTTCCTTCCTTACCTTCCGTTTCTCTTTGCTTGCCTTCCGTGCATTGCCTAGCCTTGGGTTGTCGTGCCTTAGCCTTGCCTCGCCTGACCGTGCTTTCCCATGCGTTACCCTTTCCTTGCCTTGCCGTGCATTGCCTAGCGTGCGTTGTCGTGCCTTAGCCTTGTTTCCCCTTGCCGTGCCGTTCCTTCCGTTACACTTGCCTTTCTTTGCTTTCCCTTGCCTTCCTTACCTTCCGTTACTCTTTGCTTGCCTTCCGTGCATTGCCTAGCTTTGCGTGGTCGTGCCTTAGCCTTATCTCGCCTGACCGTGCCTTCCTTTGCTTTAAGCTTTCCTTGCATTGGCGTGCATTGCCTAGCCTTGCGTTGTCGTGCATTAGCCTTGCCTAGCCTCACCGTGCCTTGCCTTGCGTTACCCTTTCCTTGCCTTGCCGTGCATTGCCTAGCCGTGCGTTGTCGTGCCTTAGCCTTGATTCCCCTTGCCGTGGCGTGCCTTTTGTTACACTTGCCTTGCCTGGCTTTGCCTTGCCTTCCTTTCCTTCCGTTACTCTTTCCTTGCCTTGCCTTGCATAGCCTAGCCCTGCGTTGTCGTGCCTTAGCCTTCTTACCCCTTGCCGTGCCGTTCCTTCCGTTACCCTTGCCTTCCCTTGCTTTCCCTTACTTTCCTTGCGTTCCGTTACTCTTTGCTTGCTTTCCGTGCATTGCCTAGCGTTGCGTTGTCATGCCTTAGCCTTGCCTCGCCTGACCGTGCTTTCCCATGCGTTACCCTTTCCTTGCCTTGCCGGGCATTGCCTAGCGTGCGTTGTCGTGACTTAGCCTTGTTTCCCCTTGCCGTGCAGTTCCTTCCGTTACACTTGCCTTTATTTGCTTTCCCTTGCCTTCCTTACCTTCCGTTACTCTTTGCTTGCCTTCCGTGCATTGCCTAGCCTTGCGTTGTCGTGCCTTAGCCTTGCCTCGCGTGAACGTGCTTTCCCATGCGTTACCCTTTCCTTGCCTTGCCGTGCATTGCCCAGCCTGCGTTGCCGTGCCTTAGCCTTGTTTCCCCTTGCCATGCAGTTCCTTCCGTTACCCTTGCCTTTCCTTGCTTTTCCTTGCCTTGCTTACCTTCCGTTACTCTTTGCATCCCTTCACTGCATTGCCTAGCCTTGCGTTGTGGTGCCTTAGCCTTATCTCGCCTGACCGTGCCTTCCTTTGCTTTAAGCTTTCCTTGCATTGTCGTGCATTGCCTAGCTTTGCGTTGTCGTGCATTAGCCTTGCCTAGCCTCACCGTGCCTTGCCTTGCGTTACCCTTGCCTTGCCTTGCCGTGCATTGCCTAGCCGTGCGTTGTCGTGCCTTAGCGTTGTTTCCCCTTGCCGTGGCGTGCCTTTTGTTACACTTGCCTTTCCTGGCTTTGACTTGCCTTCCTTTCCTTCCGTTACTCTTTCCTTGCCTTGCCGTGCATTGCCTAGCCTTGCATTGTCGTGCCTTATCCTTGCCTCACCTGACCGTGCCTTCCCCTGCGTTACCCTTTCCTTGCCTTGCCCTGCATTGCCTAGCCCTGCGTTGCCGTGCCTTAGCCTTGTTACTCCTTGCCGTGCCGTTCTTTCTGTAACCCTGGCCTTTCCTTCCTTTTCCTTGCATTGCTTACCTTCCGTTAGTCTTTGCTTGCCTTCCCTGAATTTCCTAGCCTTGCCTTGTCGTGCCTTAGCCTTATCTCGCCTGCCCTTGCCTTCCTTTGCTTTAAGTTTCCTTGCATTGTCGTGCATCGCCTAGCCTTGCGTTTTCGTGCATTAGCCTTGACTATCCTCACCGTGCCTTTCCTTGCGTTAACTTTTGTTTGCCTTGCCGTGCATTGCCTAGCCGTGCGTTGTCGTGCCTTAGCCTTGTTTCCCCTTGCCGTGCCGTTCCTTCCGTTACACTTGCCTTTCTTTGCTTTCCCTTGCCTTCCTTACATTCCGTTACTCTTTGCTAGCCTTCCGTGCATTGCCTAGCCTTGCGTTGTCGTGCCTTAGCCTTGCCTCGCCTGACCGTGCTTTCCCATGCGTTACCCTTTCCTTGCCTTGCCGTGCATTGCCTAGCCTACGTTGCCGTGCCTTAGCCTTGTTTCCCCTTGCCGTGCCGTTCCTTCCATTACCCTTACCTTCCCTTGCTTTCCCTTGCCTTCCTTGCGTTCCGTTACTCTTTGCTTGCTTTCCGTGCATTGCCTAGCCTTGCGTTGTCATGCCTTAGCCTTGCCTCGCCTGACCGTGCTTTCCCATGCGTTACCCTTTCCTTGCCTTGCCGTACATTGCCTAGCGTGCGTTGTCGTGCCTTAGACTTGTTTCCCCTTGCCGTGCCGTTCCTTCCGTTACCCTTGCCTTTCCTTGCTTTCCTTTGCCTTCCTTACCTTCCGTTACTCTTTGCGTGCCTTCCGTGCATTGCCTAGCCTGGCGTTGTCGTTCCTTAGCCTTGCATCGCCTGACCGTGCTTTCCCATGCGTTACCCTTTCCTTGCCTTGCCGTACATTGCCTAGCCGTGCGTTGTCGTGCCTTAGCATTGTTTCCCCTTGCCGTGCCGTTCCTTCCGTTACACTTGCCTTTCCTTCCTTTCCCTTGCCTTCCTTACCTTCCGTTACTCTTTGCTTGCCTTCCGTGCATTGCCTAGCCTTGCGTTGTTGTGCCTTAGCCTTGCCTCGCCTGAACGTGCTTTCCCATGCGTTACCCTTTCATTGCCTTGCCGTGCATTGCCTATCCTGCGTTGCCGTGCCTTAGCCTTGTTTCCCCTTGCCGTGCCGTTCCTTCCGTTACCCTGGCCTTTCCTTGCTTTTCCTTGCCTTGCTTACCTTCCGTTACTCTTTGCTTGCCTTCCCTGAATTTCCTAGCCTTGCGTTGTCGTGCCTTAGCCTTATCTCGCCTGACCTTGCGTTCCTTTCCTTTAAGCTTTCCTTGCATTGTCGTGCATCGCCTAGCCTTGCGTTTTCGTGCATTAGCCTTGCCTAGCCTCACCGTGCCTTGCCTTGCGTTATCCTTTGCTTGACTTGCCGTGCATTGCCTAGCCGTGCGTTGTCGTGCCTTAGCCTTGTTTCCCCTTGCCGTGCCGTTCCTTCCGTTACACTTGCTTTTCTTTGCTTTCCCTTGCCTTCCTTACCTTGCGTTACTCTTTGCTTGCCTTCCGTGCATAGCCTAGCCTTGCGTTGTCGTGCCTTAGCCTTGCCTCGCCTGAACGTGCTTTCCCATGCGTTACCCTTTCCTTGCCTTGCCGTGCATTGCCCAGCCTGCGTTGCCGTGCCTTAGCCTTGTTTCCCCTTGCCGTGCAGTTCCTTCCGTTACCCTTGCCTTTCCTTGCTTTTCCTTGCCTTGCTTACCTTCCATTACTCTTTGCTTCCCTTCCCTGCATTGCCTAGCCTTGCGTTGTCGTGCCTTAGCCTTATCTCGCCTGACCGTGCCTTCCTTTGCTTTAAGCTTTCCTTGCATTGTCGTGCATTGCCTAGCCTTGCGTTGTCGTGCATTAGCCTTGCCTAGCCTCACCGTGCCTTGCCTTGCGTTACCCTTTCCTTGCCTTGCCGTGCATTGCCTAGCCGTGCGTTGTCGTGCCTTAGTTTTGTTTCCCCTTGCCGTGGCGTGCCTTTTGTTACACTTGCCTTGACTGGCTTTGACTTGCCTTCCTTTCCTTCCGTTACTCTTTCCTTGCCTAGCCGTGCATTGCCTAGCCTTGCATTGTCGTGCCTTATCCTTGCCTCACCTGACAGTGCCTTCCCCTGCGTTACCCTTTCCTTGCCATGCCGTGCATTGCCTAACCCTGCGTTGCCGTGCCTTAGCCTTGTTACCCCTTGCCGTGCCTTTCCTTCCGTTACCCTTGCCTTCCCTTGCTTTCCCTTGCCTTCCTTGCGTTCCGTTACTCTTTGCTTGCTTTCCGTGCATTGCCTAGCCTTGCGTTGTCATGCCTTAGCCTTGCATCGCCTGACCGTGCTTTGCCATGCGTTACCCTTTCCTTGCCTTGCCGTGCATTGCCTAGCCGTGCGTTGTCGTGCCTTAGCCTTGTTTCCCCTTGCCGTGCCGTTCCTTATGTTACACTTGCCTTGCCTTGCTTTCCCTTGCCTTCCTTGCGTTCCGTTACTCTTTGCTTGCATTCCGTGCATTGCCTAGCCTTGCGTTGTTGTGCCTTAGCCTTGCCTCGCCTGAACGTGCTTTCCCATGCGTTACCCTTTCGTTGCCTTGCGGTGCATTTCCTAGCCTGCGTTGCCGTGCCTTAGCCTTGTTTCCCCTTGCCGTGCCGTTCCATCCGTTACCCTGGCCTTTCCTTCCTTTTCCTTGCCTTGCTTACCTTCCGTTACTCTTTGCTTGCCTTCCCTAAATTTCCTAGCCTTGCGTTGTCGTGCCTTAGCCTTATCTCGCCTGACCTTGCCTTCCTTTGCTTTAAGCTTTCCTTGCATTGTCGTGCATCGCCTAGCCTTGCGTTTTCGTGCATTAGCCTTGAGTAGCCTCACCGTGCCTTTCCTTGCGTTACCCTTTGCTTGCCTTGCCGTGCATTGCCTAGCCGTGCCTTGTCGTGCCTTAGCCTTGTTTCCCCTTGCCGTGCCGTTCCTTCCGTTACACTTGCCTTTCTTTGCTTTCCCTTTCCTTCCTTACCTTCCGTTTCTCTTTGCTTGCATTCCGTGCATTGCCTAGCCTTGGGTTGTCGTGCCTTAGCCTTGCCTCACCTGACCGTGCTTTCCCATGCGTTACCCTTTGTTGCCTTGCCGTGCATTGCCTAGCGTGCGTTGTCGTGCCTTAGCCTTGTTTCCCCTTGCCGTGCCGTTCCTTCCGTTACCATTGCCTTTCCTTGCTTTCCCTTGCCTTCCTTACCTTCCGTTACTCTTTGCTTGCCTTCCGTTCATTGCCTAGCCTTGCGTTGTCGTGCCTTAGCCTTATCTCGCCTGACCGTGCCTTCCTTTGCTTTAAGCTTTCCTTGCATTGTCGTGCATTGCCTAGCCTTGCGTTGTCGTGCATTAACCTTGCGTAGCCTCACCGTGCCTTGCCTTGCGTTACCCTTTCCTTGCCTTGCCGTGCATTTCCTAGCCGTGTGTTGTCGTGCCTTAGCCTTGTTACCCCTTGCCGTGCCGTTACTTCCGTTACCCTTGCCTTCCCTTGCTTTCCCTTTAATCCCTTGCATTCCGTTACTCCTTGCTTGCTTTCCGTGCATTGCCTAGCCTTGCGTTGGCTTTCCTTAGCCTTGCCTCGCCTGACCGTGCTTTCCCATGCGTTACCCTTTCCTTGCCTTGCCGTGCATTGCCTAGCGTGCGTTGTCGTGCCTTAGCCTTGTTTCCCCTTGCCGTGCCGTTCCTTCCGTTACACTTGCCTTTCTTTGCTTTCCCTTGCCTTCCTTACCTTCCGTTACTCTTTGCTTGCCTTCCGTGCATTGCCAAGCCTTGCGTTGTCGTGCCTTAGCCTTTCCTCCCCTGACCGTGCTTTCCCATGCGTTACTCTTTGCTTGCCTTCCCGGCATTGCCTAGCCTTGCGTTGTCGTGCCTTTGCCTTGCCTCGCCTGACCGTGCTTTCCCATGCGTTACCCTTTCCTTTCCTTGCCGTGCATTGCCTAGCGTGCGTTGTCGTGCCTTAGCCTTGTTTCCCCTTGCCGTGCCGTTCCTTCCGTTACCCTTGACTTCCCTTGCTTTCCCTTGCCTTCCTTGCGTTCCGTTACTCTTTGCTTGCTTTCCGTGCATTGCCTAGCCTTAGGTTGTCATGCCTTAGGCTTGCCTCGCCTGACCGTGCTTTCCCATGCGTTACCCTTTCCTTGCCTTGCCGTGCATTGCCTAGCGTGCGTTGTCGTGCCTTAGCCTTGTTTCCCCTTGCCGTGCCGTTCCTTCCGTTACCCTTGCCTTTCCTTGCTTTTCCTTGCCTTGCTTACCTTCCGTTACTCTTTGCTTCCCTTCCCTGCATTGCCTAGCCTTGCGTTGTCGTGCCTTAGCCTTATCTCGCCTGACCGTGCCTTCCTTTGCTTTAAGCTTTCCTTGCATTGTCGTGCATTGCCTAGCCTTGCGTTGTCGTGCATTAGCCTTGCCTAGCCTCACCGTGCCTTGCCTTGCGTTACCCTTTCCTTGCCTTGCCGTGCATTGCCTAGCCGTGCGTTGTCGTGCCTTAGCCTTGTTTCCCCTTGCCGTGGCGTGCCTTTTGTTACACTTGCCTTTCCTGGCTTTGACTTGCCTTCCTTTCCTTCCGTTACTCTTTCCTTGCCTTGCCGTGCATTGCCTAGCCTTGCATTGTCGAGCCTTATCCTTGTATCACCTGACCGTGCCTTCCCCTGCGTTACCCTTTTATTGCATTGCCGTGCATTGCCTAGCCCTGCGTTGCCGTGCCTTAGCCTTGTTACCCCTTGCCTTGCAGTTCCTTCCGTTACCCTTGCCTTCCCTTGCTTTCCCTTGCCTTCCTTGCGTTCCGTTACTCTTTGCTTGCTTTCCGTGCATTGCCTAGCCATGCGTTGTCATGCCTTAGCCTTGCATCGCCTGACCGTGCTTTCCCATGCGTTACCCTTTCCTTGCCTTTCCGTGCATTGCCTAGCCGTGCGTTGTCGTGCCTTAGCCTTGTTTCCCCTTGCCGTGCCGTTCCTTCCGTTACACTTGCGTTTCCTTCCTTTCCCTTGCCTTCCTTACCTTCCGTTACTCTTTGCTTGCCTTCCGTGCATTGCCTAGCCTTGCGTTGTCGTGCCTTAGCGTTGCCTCGCCTGACCGTGCTTTCAAATGCGTTACCCTTTCCTTGACTTGCCGTTCATTGCCTAGCGTTCGGTGTCGTGCCTTAGACTTGTTTCCCCTTGCCGTGCCGTTCCTTCCGTTACCCTGGCCTTTCCTTCCTTTTCCTTGCCTTGCTTACCTTCCGTTACTCTTTGCTTGCCTTCCCTGAATTTCCAGCCTTGCGTTGTCGTGCCTTAGCCTTATCTCGCCTGACCTTGCCTTCCTTTGCTTTAAGCTTTCCTTGCATTGTCGTGCATCGCCTAGCCTTGCGTTTTCGTGCATTAGCTTTGCCTAGCCTCACCGTGCCTTTCCTTGCGTTACCCTTTGCTTGCCTTGCCGTGCATTGCCTAGCCGTGCGTTGTCGTGCCTTAGCCTTGTTTCCCCTTGCCGTGCCGTTCCTTCGGTTACACTTGCCTTTCTTTGCTTTCCCTTTCCTTCCTTACCTTCCGTTTCTCTTTGCTTGCCTTCCGTGCATTGCCTAGCCTTGGGTTGTCGTGCCTTAGCCTTGCCTGGCCTGACCGTGCTTTCCCATGCTTTACCCTTTCCTTGCCTTGCCGTGCATTGCCTAGCGTGCGTTGTCGTGCCTTAGTATTGTTTCCCCTTGCCGTGCCGTTCCTTCCGTTACCATTGCCTTTCCTTGCTTTCCCTTGCCTTCCTTACCTTCCGTTACTCTTTGCTTGCCTTCCGTGCATTGCCTAGCCTTGCGTTGTCGTGCCTTAGCCTTATCTCGCCTGACCGTGCCTTCCTTTGCTTTAAGCTTTCCTTGCATTGTCGTGCATTGCCTAGCCTTGCGTTGTCGTGCATTAACCTTGCGTAGCCTCACCGTGCCTTGCCTTGCGTTACCCTTTCCTTGCCTTGCCGTGCATTTCCTAGCCGTGTGTTGTCCTTTCCTTAGCCTTGTTACCCCTTGCCGTGCCGTTCCTTCCGTTGCACTTGCCTTGCCTTGCCTTCCCTTGCTTTCCCTTGCCTTCCTTACCTTCCGTTACTCTTTGCTTGCCTTCCGTGCATTGCCTAGCCTTGCGTTGTCGTGCATTAGCCTTGCATCGCCTGACCGTGCCTTGCCTTGCGTTACCCTTTCCTTGCCTTGCCGTGCATTGCCTAGCGTGCGTTGTCGTGCCTTAGCCTTGTTTCCCCTTGCCGTGCCGTTCCTTCCGTTACACTTGCCTTTCTTTGCTTTCCCTTGCCTTCCTTACCTTCCGTTACTCTTTGCTTGCCTTCCGTGCATTGCCAAGCCTTGCGTTGTCGTGCCTTAGCCTTGCCTCCCCTGACCGTGCTTTCCCATGCGTTACTCTTTGCTTGCCTTCCCTGCATTGCCTTGCCTTGCGTTGTCGTGCCTTAGCCTTATCTCGCCTGACCGTGCCTTCCTTTGCTTTAAGCTTTCCTTGCATTGTCGTGCATTGCCTAGCCTTGCGTTGTCGTGCATTAGCCTTGCCTAGCCTCACCGTGCCTTGCCTTGCGTTACTCTTTCCTTGCCTTGCCGTGCATTTCCTAGCCGTGTGTTGTCGTGCCTTAGCCTTGTTACCCCTTTCCGTGCCGTTCCTTCCGTTACCCTTGCCTTCCCTTGCTATCCCTTTCCTTCCTTGCATTCCGTTACTCCTTGCTTGCTTACCGTGCATTGCCTAGCCTTCCGTTGGCTTTCCTTAGCCTTGCCTCGCCTGACCGTGCTTTCCCATGCGTTACCCTTTCCTTGCCTTGCCGTGCATTGCCCAGCCTGCGTTGCCGTGCCTTAGCCTTGTTTCCCCTTGCCGTGCAGTTACTTCCGTTACCCTTGCCTTTCCTTGCTTTTCCTTGCCTTGCTTACCTTCCGTTACTCTTTGCTTCCCTTCCCTGCATTGCCTAGCCTTGCGTTGTCGTGCCTTAGCCTTATCTCGCCTGACCGTGCCTTCCTTTGCTTTAAGCTTTCCTTGCATTGTCGTGCATTGCCTAGCCTTGCGTTGTCGTGCATTAGCCTTGCCTAGCCTCACCGTGCCTTGCCTTGCGTTACTCTTTCCTTGCCTTGCCGTGCATTGCCTAGCCTTGCGTTGTCGTGCCTTAGCCTTGTTTCCCCTTGCCGTGGCGTGCGTTTTGTTACACTTGCCTTTCCTGGCTTTGACTTGCCTTCCTTTCCTTCCGTTACTCTTTCCTTGCCTTGCCGTGCATTGCCTAGCCTTGCATTGTCGTGCCTTATCCTTGGCTCACCTGACCGTGCCTTCCCCTGCGTTACCCTTTCCTTGCATTGCCGTGCATTGCCTAGCCCTGCGTTGCCGTGCCTTAGCCTTGTTACCCCTTGCTGTGCCGTTCCTTCCGTTACCCTTGCCTTCCCTTGCTTTCCCTTGCCTTCCTTGCGTTCCGTTACTCTTTGCTTGCTTTCCGTGCATTGCCTAGCCTTGCGTTGTCATGCCTTAGCCTTGCATCGCCTGACCGTGCTTTCCCATGCGTTACCCTTTCCTTGCATTTCCGTGCATTGCCTAGCCGTGCGTTGTCGTGCCTTAGCCTTGTTTCCCCTTGCCCTGCCGTTCCTTCCGTTACACTTGCCTTTCCTTCCTTTCCCTTGCCTTCCTTACCTTCCGTTACTCTTTGCTTGCCTTCCGTGCATTGCCTAGCCTTGCGTTGTCGTGCCTTAGCGTTGCCTCGCCTGACCGTGCTTTCAAATGCGTTACCCTTTCCTTGACTTGCCGTTCATTGCGTAGCGTTCGGTGTCGTGCCTTAGACTTGTTTCCCCTTGCC
Organism: Macrotis lagotis; assembly: GCF_037893015.1. NCBI lineage: Eukaryota > Metazoa > Chordata > Mammalia > Peramelemorphia > Peramelidae > Macrotis > Macrotis lagotis. The sequence goes on from NW_027422310.1 coordinate 91,215, forward strand.
GTGCCGTTCCTTCCGTTACCCTGGCCTTTCCTTCCTTTTCCTTGCCTTGCTTACCTTCCGTTACTCTTTGCTTGCCTTCCCTGAATTTCCAGCCTTGCGTTGTCGTGCCTTAGCCTTATCTCGCCTCACCTTGCCTTCCTTTGCTTTAAGCTTTCCTTCCATTGTCGTGCATCGCCTAGCCTTGCGTTTTCGTGCATTAGCTTTGCCTAGCCTCACCGTGCCTTTCCTTGCGTTACCCTTTGCTTGCCTTGCGGTGCATTGCCTAGCCGTGCGTTGTCGTGCCTTAGCCTTGTTTCCCCTTGCCGTGCCGTTCCTTCCGTTACACTTGCCTTTATTTGCTTTCCCTTTCCTTCCTTACCTTCCGTTTCTCTTTGCTTGCCTTCCTTGCATTGCCTAGCCTTGGGTTGTCGTGCCTTAGCCTTGCCTCGCCTGACCGTGCTTTCCCATGCGTTACCCTTTCCTTGCCTTGCCGTGCATTGCCTAGCGTGCGTTGTCGTGCCTTAGCATTGTTTCCCCTTGCCGTGCCGTTCCTTCCGTTACCATTGCCTTTCCTTGCTTTCCCTTGCCTTCCTTACCTTCCGTTACTCTTTGCTTGCCTTCCGTGCATTGCCTAGCCTTGCGTTGTCGTGCCTTAGCGTTGCCTCGCCTGACCGTGCTTTCAAATGCGTTACCCTTTCCTTGACTTGCCGTTCATTGCGTAGCGTTCGGTGTCGTGCCTTAGACTTGTTTCCCCTTGCCGTGCCGTTCCTTCCGTTACCCTGGCCTTTCCTTCCTTTTCCTTGCCTTGCTTACCTTCCGTTACTCTTTGCTTGCCTTCCCTGAATTTCCAGCCTTGCGTTGTCGTGCCTTAGCCTTATCTCGCCTCACCTTGCCTTCCTTTGCTTTAAGCTTTCCTTCCATTGTCGTGCATCGCCTAGCCTTGCGTTTTCGTGCATTAGCTTTGCCTAGCCTCACCGTGCCTTTCCTTGCGTTACCCTTTGCTTGCCTTGCGGTGCATTGCCTAGCCGTGCGTTGTCGTGCCTTAGCCTTGTTTCCCCTTGCCGTGCCGTTCCTTCCGTTACACTTGCCTTTATTTGCTTTCCCTTTCCTTCCTTACCTTCCGTTTCTCTTTGCTTGCCTTCCGTGCATTGCCTAGCCTTGGGTTGTCGTGCCTTAGCTTTGCCTCGCCTGACCGTGCTTTCCCATGCGTTACCCTTTCCTTGCCTTGCCGTGCATTGCCTAGCGTGCGTTGTTGTGCCTTAGCATTGTTTCCCCTTGCCGTGCCGTTCCTTCCGTTACCATTGCCTTTCCTTGCTTTCCCTTGCCTTCCTTACCTTCCGTTACTCTTTGCTTGCCTTCCGTGCATTGCCTAGCCTTGCGTTGTCGTGCCTTAGCCTTATCTCGCCTGACCGTGCCTTCCTTTGCTTTAAGCTTTCCTTGCATTGTCGTGCATTGCCTAGCCTTGCGTTGTCGTGCATTAACCTTGCCTAGCCTCACCGTGCCTTGCCTTGCGTTACCCTTTCCTTGCCTTGCCGTGCATTTCCTAGCCGTGTGTTGTCGTGCCTTAGCCTTGTTACCCCTTGCCGTGCCGTTCCTTCCGTTACACTTGCCTTGCCTTGCCTTCCCTTGCTTTCCCTTTCCTTCCTTGCATTCCGTTACTCCTTGCTTGCTTTCCGTGCATTGCCTAGCCTTGCGTTGTCGTGCATTAGCCTTGCCTCGCCTGACCGTGCCTTGCCTTGCGTTACCCTTTCCTTGCCTTGCCGTGCATTGCCTAGCGTGCGTTGTCGTGCCTTAGCCTTGTTTCCCCTTGCCGTGCCGTTCCTTCCGTTACACTTGCCTTTCTTTGCTTTCCCTTGCCTTCCTTACCTTCCGTTACTCTTTGCTTGCCTTCCGTGCATTGCCAAGCCTTGCGTTGTCGTGCCTTAGCCGTGCCTCGCCTGACCGTGCTTTCCCATGCGTTACCCTTTCCTTGCCTTGCCGTGCATTGCCCAGCCTGCGTTGCCGTGCCTTAGACTTGTTTCCCCTTGCCGTGCAGTTCCTTCCGTTACCCTTGCCTTTCCTTGCTTTTCCTTGCCTTGCTTACCTTCCGTTACTCTTTGCTTCCCTTCCCTGCATTGCCTAGCCTTGCGTTGTCGTGCCTTAGCCTTATCTCGCCTGACCGTGCCTTCCTTTGCTTTAAGCTTTCCTTGCATTGTCGTGCATTGCCTAGCCTTGCGTTGTCGTGCATTAGCCTTGCCTAGCCTCACCGTGCCTTGCCTTGCGTTACCCTTTCCTTGCCTTGCCGTGCATTGCCTAGCCGTGCGTTGTCGTGCCTTAGCCTTGTTTCCCCTTCCCGTGGCGTGCCTTTTGTTACACTTGCCTTTCCTGGCTTTGACTTGCCTTCCTTTCCTTCCGTTACTCTTTCCTTGCCTTGCCGTGCATTGCCTAGCCTTGCATTGTCGTGCCTTATCCTTGCCTCACCTGACCGTGCCTTCCCCTGCGTTACCCTTTCCTTGCATTGCCGTGCATTGCCTAGCCCTGCGTTGCCGTGCCTTAGCCTTGTTACCCCTTGCCGTGCCGTTCCTTCCGTTACCCTTGCCTTCCCTTGCTTTCCCTTGCCTTCCTTGCGTTCCGTTACTCTTTGCTTGCTTTCCGTGCATTGCCTAGCCTTGCGTTGTCATGCCTTAGCCTTGCATCGCCTGACCGTGCTTTCCCATGCGTTACCCTTTCCTTGCATTTCCGTGCATTGCCTAGCCGTGCGTTGTCGTGCCTTAGCCTTATTTCCCCTTGCCGTGCCGTTCCTTCCGTTACACTTGCCTTTCCTTGCTTTCCCTTGCCTTCCTTACCTTCCGTTACTCTTTGCTTTCCTTCCGTGCATTGCCTAGCCTTGCGTTGTCGTGCCTTAGCGTTGCCTCGCCTGACCGTGCTTTCAAATGCGTTACCCTTTCCTTGACCTGCCGTTCATTGCCTAGCGTTCGGTGTCGTGCCTTAGACTTGTTTCCCCTTGCCGTGCCGTTCCTTCCGTTACCCTGGCCTTTCCTTCCTTTTCCTTGCCTTGCTTACCTTCCGTTACTCTTTGCTTGCCTTCCCTGAATTTCCAGCCTTGCGTTGTCGTGCCTTTGCCTTATCTCGCCTCACCTTGCCTTCCTTTGCTTTAAGCTTTCCTTCCATTGTCGTGCATCGCCTAGCCTTGCGTTTTCGTGCATTAGCTTTGCCTAGCCTCACCGTGCCTTTCCTTGCGTTACCCTTTGCTTGCCTTGCGGTGCATTGCCTAGCCGTGCGTTGTCGTGCCTTAGCCTTTTTTCCCCTTGCCGTGCCGTTCCTTCCGTTACACTTGCCTTTCTTTGCTTTCCCTTTCCTTCCTTACCTTCTGTTTCTCTTTGCTTGCCTTCCGTGCATTGCCTAGCCTTGGGTTGTCGTGCCTTAGCCTTGCCTCGCCTGACCGTGCTTTCCCATGCGTTACCCTTTCCTTGCCTTGCCGTGCATTGCCTAGCGTGCGTTGTCGTGCCTTAGCATTGTTTCCCCTTGCCGTGTCGTTCCTTCCGTTACCATTGCCTTTCCTTGCTTTCCCTTGCCTTCCTTACCTTCCGTTACTCTTTGCTTGCCTTCCGTGCATTGCCTAGCCTTGCGTTGTCGTGCCTTAGCCTTATCTCGCCTGACCGTGCCTTCCTTTGCTTTAAGCTTTCCTTGCATTGTCGTGCATTGCCTAGCCTTGCGTTGTCGTGCATTAACCTTGCCTAGCCTCACCGTGCCTTGCCTTGCGTTACCCTTTCCTTGCCTTGCCGTGCATTGCCTAGCCGTGTGTTGTCGTGCCTTAGCCTTGTTACCCCTTGCCGTGCCGTTCCTTCCGTTACACTTGCCTTTGCCTTGCCTTCCCTTGCTTTCCCTTTCCTTCCTTGCATTCCGTTACTCCTTGCTTGCTTTCCGTGCATTGCCTAGCCTTGCGTTGTCGTGCATTAGCCTTGCCTCGCCTGACCGTGCCTTGCCTTGCGTTACCCTTTCCTTGCCTTGCCGTGCATTGCCTAGCGTGCGTTGTCGTGCCTTAGCCTTGTTTCCCCTTGCCGTGCCGTTCCTTCCGTTACACTTGCCTTTCTTTGCTTTCCCTTGCCTTCCTTACCTTCCGTTACTCTTTGCTTGCCTTCCGTGCATTGCCAAGCCTTGCGTTGTCGTGCCTTAGCCTTGCCTCCCCTGACCGTGCTTTCCCATGCGTTACTCTTTGCTTGCCTTCCCTGCATTGCCTTGCCTTGCGTTGTCGTGCCTTAGCCTTATCTCGCCTGACCGTGCCTTCCTTTGCTTTAAGCTTTCCTTGCATTGTCGTGCATTGCCTAGCCTTGCGTTGTCGTGCATTAGCCTTGCCTAGCCTCACCGTGCCTTGCCTTGCGTTACTCTTTCCTTGCCTTGCCGTGCATTTCCTAGCCGTGTGTTGTCGTGCCTTAGCCTTGTTACCCCTTTCCGTGCCGTTCCTTCCGTTACCCTTGCCTTCCCTTGCTATCCCTTTCCTTCATTGCATTCCGTTACTCCTTGCTTGCTTTCCGTGCATTGCCTAGCCTTGCGTTGGCTTTCCTTAGCCTTGCCTCGCCTGACCGTGCTTTCCCATGCGTTACCCTTTCCTTGCCTTGCCGTGCATTGCCCAGCCTGCGTTGCCGTGCCTTAACCTTGTTTCCCCTTGCCGTGCAGTTCCTTCCGTTACCCTTGCCTTTCCTTGCTTTTCCTTGCCTTGCTTACCTTCCGTTACTCTTTGCTTCCCTTCCCTGCATTGCCTAGCCTTGCGTTGTCGTGCCTTAGCCTTATCTCGCCTGACCGTGCCTTCCTTTGCTTTAAGCTTTCCTTGCATTGTCGTGCATTGCCTAGCCTTGCGTTGTCGTGCATTAGCCTTGCCTAGCCTCACCGTGCCTTGCCTTGCGTTACCCTTTCCTTGCCTTGCCGTGCATTGCCTAGCCGTGCGTTGTCGTGCCTTAGCCTTGTTTCCCCTTGCCGTGGCGTGCCTTTTGTTACACTTGCCTTTCCTGGCTTTGACTTGCCTTCCTTTCCTTCCGTTACTCTTTCCTTGCCTTGCCGTGCATTGCCTAGCCTTGCATTGTCGTGCCTTATCCTTGGCTCACCTGACCGTGCCTTCCCCTGCGTTACCCTTTCCTTGCATTGCCGTGCATTGCCTAGCCCTGCGTTGCCGTGCCTTAGCCTTGTTACCCCTTGCCGTGCCGTTCCTTCCGTTACCCTTGCCTTCCCTTGCTTTCCCTTGCCTTCCTTGCGTTCCGTTACTCTTTGCTTGCTTTCCGTGCATTGCCTAGCCTTGCGTTGTCATGCCTTAGCCTTGCATCGCCTGACCGTGCTTTCCCATGCGTTACCCTTTCCTTGCATTTCCGTGCATTGCCTAGCCGTGCGTTGTCGTGCCTTAGCCTTGTTTCCCCTTGCCCTGCCGTTCCTTCCGTTACACTTGCCTTTCCTTCCTTTCCCTTGCCTTCCTTACCTTCCGTTACTCTTTGCTTGCCTTCCGTGCATTGCCTAGCCTTGCGTTGTCGTGCCTTAGCGTTGCCTCGCCTGACCGTGCTTTCAAATGCGTTACCCTTTCCTTGACTTGCCGTTCATTGCGTAGCGTTCGGTGTCGTGCCTTAGACTTGTTTCCCCTTGCCGTGCCGTTCCTTCCGTTACCCTGGCCTTTCCTTCCTTTTCCTTGCCTTGCTTACCTTCCGTTACTCTTTGCTTGCCTTCCCTGAATTTCCAGCCTTGCGTTGTCGTGCCTTAGCCTTATCTCGCCTCACCTTGCCTTCCTTTGCTTTAAGCTTTCCTTCCATTGTCGTGCATCGCCTAGCCTTGCGTTTTCGTGCATTAGCTTTGCCTAGCCTCACCGTGCCTTTCCTTGCGTTACCCTTTGCTTGCCTTGCGGTGCATTGCCTAGCCGTGCGTTGTCGTGCCTTAGCCTTGTTTCCCCTTGCCGTGCCGTTCCTTCCGTTACACTTGCCTTTATTTGCTTTCCCTTTCCTTCCTTACCTTCCGTTTCTCTTTGCTTGCCTTCCTTGCATTGCCTAGCCTTGGGTTGTCGTGCCTTAGCCTTGCCTCGCCTGACCGTGCTTTCCCATGCGTTACCCTTTCCTTGCCTTGCCGTGCATTGCCTAGCGTGCGTTGTCGTGCCTTAGCATTGTTTCCCCTTGCCGTGCCGTTCCTTCCGTTACCATTGCCTTTCCTTGCTTTCCCTTGCCTTCCTTACCTTCCGTTACTCTTTGCTTGCCTTCCGTGCATTGCCTAGCCTTGCGTTGTCGTGCCTTAGCGTTGCCTCGCCTGACCGTGCTTTCAAATGCGTTACCCTTTCCTTGACTTGCCGTTCATTGCGTAGCGTTCGGTGTCGTGCCTTAGACTTGTTTCCCCTTGCCGTGCCGTTCCTTCCGTTACCCTGGCCTTTCCTTCCTTTTCCTTGCCTTGCTTACCTTCCGTTACTCTTTGCTTGCCTTCCCTGAATTTCCAGCCTTGCGTTGTCGTGCCTTAGCCTTATCTCGCCTCACCTTGCCTTCCTTTGCTTTAAGCTTTCCTTCCATTGTCGTGCATCGCCTAGCCTTGCGTTTTCGTGCATTAGCTTTGCCTAGCCTCACCGTGCCTTTCCTTGCGTTACCCTTTGCTTGCCTTGCGGTGCATTGCCTAGCCGTGCGTTGTCGTGCCTTAGCCTTGTTTCCCCTTGCCGTGCCGTTCCTTCCGTTACACTTGCCTTTATTTGCTTTCCCTTTCCTTCCTTACCTTCCGTTTCTCTTTGCTTGCCTTCCGTGCATTGCCTAGCCTTGGGTTGTCGTGCCTTAGCCTTGCCTCGCCTGACCGTGCTTTCCCATGCGTTACCCTTTCCTTGCCTTGCCGTGCATTGCCTAGCGTGCGTTGTCGTGCCTTAGCATTGTTTCCCCTTGCCGTGCCGTTCCTTCCGTTACCATTGCCTTTCCTTGCTTTCCCTTGCCTTCCTTACCTTCCGTTACTCTTTGCTTGCCTTCCGTGCATTGCCTAGCCTTGCGTTGTCGTGCCTTAGCCTTATCTCGCCTGACCGTGCCTTCCTTTGCTTTAAGCTTTCCTTGCATTGTCGTGCATTGCCTAGCCTTGCGTTGTCGTGCATTAACCTTGCCTAGCCTCACCGTGCCTTGCCTTGCGTTACCCTTTCCTTGCCTTGCCGTGCATTTCCTAGCCGTGTGTTGTCGTGCCTTAGCCTTGTTACCCCTTGCCGTGCCGTTCCTTCCGTTACACTTGCCTTGCCTTGCCTTCCCTTGCTTTCCCTTTCCTTCCTTGCATTCCGTTACTCCTTGCTTGCTTTCCGTGCATTGCCTAGCCTTGCGTTGTCGTGCATTAGCCTTGCCTCGCCTGACCGTGCCTTGCCTTGCGTTACCCTTTCCTTGCCTTGCCGTGCATTGCCTAGCGTGCGTTGTCGTGCCTTAGCCTTGTTTCCCCTTGCCGTGCCGTTCCTTCCGTTACACTTGCCTTTCTTTGCTTTCCCTTGCCTTCCTTACCTTCCGTTACTCTTTGCTTGCCTTCCGTGCATTGCCAAGCCTTGCGTTGTCGTGCCTTAGCCGTGCCTCGCCTGACCGTGCTTTCCCATGCGTTACCCTTTCCTTGCCTTGCCGTGCATTGCCCAGCCTGCGTTGCCGTGCCTTAGACTTGTTTCCCCTTGCCGTGCAGTTCCTTCCGTTACCCTTGCCTTTCCTTGCTTTTCCTTGCCTTGCTTACCTTCCGTTACTCTTTGCTTCCCTTCCCTGCATTGCCTAGCCTTGCGTTGTCGTGCCTTAGCCTTATCTCGCCTGACCGTGCCTTCCTTTGCTTTAAGCTTTCCTTGCATTGTCGTGCATTGCCTAGCCTTGCGTTGTCGTGCATTAGCCTTGCCTAGCCTCACCGTGCCTTGCCTTGCGTTACCCTTTCCTTGCCTTGCCGTGCATTGCCTAGCCGTGCGTTGTCGTGCCTTAGCCTTGTTTCCCCTTCCCGTGGCGTGCCTTTTGTTACACTTGCCTTTCCTGGCTTTGACTTGCCTTCCTTTCCTTCCGTTACTCTTTCCTTGCCTTGCCGTGCATTGCCTAGCCTTGCATTGTCGTGCCTTATCCTTGCCTCACCTGACCGTGCCTTCCCCTGCGTTACCCTTTCCTTGCATTGCCGTGCATTGCCTAGCCCTGCGTTGCCGTGCCTTAGCCTTGTTACCCCTTGCCGTGCCGTTCCTTCCGTTACCCTTGCCTTCCCTTGCTTTCCCTTGCCTTCCTTGCGTTCCGTTACTCTTTGCTTGCTTTCCGTGCATTGCCTAGCCTTGCGTTGTCATGCCTTAGCCTTGCATCGCCTGACACTGCTTTGCCTACCGTTACCCTTTCCTTGCATTTCCGTGCATTGCCTAGCCGTGCGTTGTCGTGCCTTAGCCTTATTTCCCATTGCCGTGCCGTTCCTTCCGTTACACTTGCCTTTCCTTCCTTTCCCTTGCCTTCCTTACCTTCCGTTACTCTTTGCTTGCCTTCCGTGCATTGCCTAGCCTTGCGTTGTCGTGCCTTAGCGTTGCCTCGCCTGACCGTGCTTTCAAATGCGTTACCCTTTCCTTGACCTGCCGTTCATTGCCTAGCGTTCGGTGTCGTGCCTTAGACTTGTTTCCCCTTGCCGTGCCGTTCCTTCCGTTACCCTGGCCTTTCCTTCCTTTTCCTTGCCTTGCTTACCTTCCGTTACTCTTTGCTTGCCTTCCCTGAATTTCCAGCCTTGCGTTGTCGTGCCTTAGCCTTATCTCGCCTCACCTTGCCTTCCTTTGCTTTAAGCTTTCCTTCCATTGTCGTGCATCGCCTAGCCTTGCGTTTTCGTGCATTAGCTTTGCCTAGCCTCACCGTGCCTTTCCTTGCGTTACCCTTTGCTTGCCTTGCGGTGCATTGCCTAGCCGTGCGTTGTCGTGCCTTAGGCTTTTTTCCCCTTGCCGTGCCGTTCCTTCCGTTACACTTGCCTTTCTTTGCTTTCCCTTTCCTTCCTTACCTTCTGTTTCTCTTTGCTTGCCTTCCGTGCATTGCCTAGCCTTGGGTTGTCGTGCCTTAGCCTTGCCTCGCCTGACCGTGCTTTCCCATGCGTTACCCTTTCCTTGCCTTGCCGTGCATTGCCTAGCGTGCGTTGTCGTGCCTTAGCATTGTTTCCCCTTGCCGTGTCGTTCCTTCCGTTACCATTGCCTTTCCTTGCTTTCCCTTGCCTTCCTTACCTTCCGTTACTCTTTGCTTGCCTTCCGTGCATTGCCTAGCCTTGCGTTGTCGTGCCTTAGCCTTATCTCGCCTGACCGTGCCTTCCTTTGCTTTAAGCTTTCCTTGCATTGTCGTGCATTGCCTAGCCTTGCGTTGTCGTGCATTAACCTTGCCTAGCCTCACCGTGCCTTGCCTTGCGTTACCCTTTCCTTGCCTTGCCGTGCATTGCCTAGCCGTGTGTTGTCGTGCCTTGGCCTTGTTACCCCTTGCCGTGCCGTTCCTTCCGTTACACTTGCCTTGCCTTGCTTTCCCTTGCCTTCCTTGCCTTCCGTTACTCTTTGCTTGCTTTCCGTGCATTGCCTAGCCTTGCGTTGTCGTGCATTAGCCTTGCCTCGCCTGACCGTGCCTTGCCTTGCGTTACCCTTTCCTTGCCTTGCCGTGCATTGCCTAGCGTGCGTTGTCGTGCCTTAGCCTTGTTTCCCCTTGCCGTGCCGTTCCTTCCGTTACACTTGCCTTTCTTTGCTTTCCCTTGCCTTCCTTACCTTCCGTTACTCTTTGCTTGCCTTCCGTGCATTGCCAAGCCTTGCGTTGTCGTGCCTTAGCCTTGCCTCCCCTGACCGTGCTTTCCCATGCGTTACTCTTTGCTTGCCTTCCCTGCATTGCCTAGCCTTGCGTTGTCGTGCCTTAGCCTTATCTCCCCTGACCGTGCCTTCCTTTGCTTTAAGCTTTCCTTGCATTGTCGTGCATTGCCTAGCCTTGCGTTGTCGTGCATTAGCCTTGCCTAGCCTCACCGTGCCTTGCCTTGCGTTACTCTTTCCTTGCCTTGCCGTGCATTTCCTAGCCGTGTGTTGTCGTGCCTTAGCCTTGTTACCCCTTGCCGTGCCGTTCCTTCCGTTAACCTTGCCTTCCCTTGCTTTCCCTTTCCTTCCTTGCATTCCGTTACTCCTTGCTTGCTTACCGTGCATTGCCTAGCCTTGCGTTGGCTTTCCTTAGCCGTGCCTCGCCTGACCGTGCTTTCCCATGCGTTAACCTTTCCTTGCCTTGCCGTGCATTGCCCAGCCTGCGTTGCCGTGCCTTAGCCTTGTTTCCCCTTGCCGTGCAGTTCCTTCCGTTACCCTTGCCTTTCCTTGCTTTTCCTTGCCTTGCTTACCTTCCGTTACTCTTTGCTTCCCTTCCCTGCATTGCCTAGCCTTGCGTTGTCGTGCCTTAGCCTTATCTCGCCTGACCGTGCCTTCCTTTGCTTTAAGCTTTCCTTGCATTGTCGTGCATTGCCTAGCCTTGCGTTGTCGTGCATTAGCCTTGCCTAGCCTCACCGTGCCTTGCCTTGCTTTACCCTTTCCTTACCTTGCCGTGCCTTGCCTAGCCCTGCGTTGTCGTGCCTTAGCCTTGTTTCCCCTTGCCGTGGCGTGCCTTTTGTTACACTTGCCTTTCCTGGCTTTGACTTGCCTTCCTTTCCTTCCGTTACTCTTTTCTTGCTTTCCGTGCATTGCCTAGCCATGCGTTGTCATGCCTTAGCCTTGCATCGCCTGACCGTGGTTTCCCATGCGTTACCCTTTCCTTGACTTTCCGTGCATTGCCTAGCCGTGCGTTGTCGTGCCTTAGCCTTGTTTCCCCTTGCCGTGTCGTTCCTTCCGTTACACTTGCCTTTCCTTCCTTTCCCTTGCCTTCCTTACCTTCCGTTACTCTTTGCTTGCCTTCCGTGCATTGCCTAGCCTTGCGTTGTCGTGCCTTAGCCTTGCCTCGCCTGACCGTGCTTTCCCATGCGTTACCCTTTCCTTGACTTGCCGTTCATTGCGTAGCGTTCGGTGTCGTGCCTTAGACTTGTTTCCCCTTGCCGTGCCGTTCCTTCCGTTACCCTGGCCTTTCCTTCTTTTTCCTTGCCTTGCTTACCTTCCGTTACTCTTTGCTTGCCTTCCCTGAATTTCCAGCCTTGCGTTGTCGTGCGTTAGCCTTATCTCGCCTCACCTTGCCTTCCTTTGCTTTAAGCTTTCCTTCCATTGTCGTGCATCGCCTAGCCTTGCGTTTTCGTGCATTAGCTTTGCCTAGCCTCACCGTGCCTTTCCTTGCGTTACCCTTTGCTTGCCTTGCGGTGCATTGCCTAGCCGTGCGTTGTCGTGCCTTAGCCTTGTTTCCCCTTGCCGTGCCGTTCCTTCCGTTACACTTGCCTTTATTTGCTTTCCCTTTCCTTCCTTACCTTCCGTTTCTCTTTGCTTGCCTTCCGTGCATTGCCTAGCCTTGGGTTGTCGTGCCTTAGCCTTGCCTCGCCTGACCGTGCTTTCCCATGCGTTACCCTTTCCTTGCCTTGCCGTGCATTGCCTAGCGTGCGTTGTCGTGCCTTAGCATTGTTTCCCCTTGCCGTGCCGTTCCTTCCGTTACCATTGCCTTTCCTTGCTTTCCCTTGCCTTCCTTACCTTCCGTTACTCTTTGCTTGCCTTCCGTGCATTGCCTAGCCTTGCGTTGTCGTGCCTTAGCCTTATCTCGCCTGACCGTGCCTTCCTTTGCTTTAAGCTTTCCTTGCATTGTCGTGCATTGCCTAGCCTTGCGTTGTCGTGCATTAGCCTTGCCTAGCCTCACCGTGCCTTGCCTTGCGTTACCCTTTCCTTGCCTTGCCGTGCATTTCCTAGCCGTGTGTTGTCGTGCCTTAGCCTTGTTACCCCTTGCCGTGCCGTTCCTTCCGTTACACTTGCCTTGCCTTGCCTTCCCTTGCTTTCCCTTTCCTTCCTTATATTCCGTTACTCCTTGCTTGCTTTCCGTGCATTGCCTAGCCTTGCGTTGTCGTGCATTAGCCTTGCCTCGCCTGACCGTGCCTTGCCTTGCGTTACCCTTTCCTTGCCTTGCCGTGCATTGCCTAGCGTGCGTTGTCGTGCCTTAGCCTTGTTTCCCCTTGCCGTGCCGTTCCTTCCGTTACACTTGCCTTTCTTTGCTTTCCCTTGCCTTCCTTACCTTCCGTTACTCTTTGCTTGCCTTCCGTGCATTGCCAAGCCTTGCGTTGTCGTGCCTTAGCCTTGCCTCCCCTGACCGTGCTTTCCCATGCGTTACTCTTCGCTTGCCTTCCCTGCATTGCCTAGCCTTGCGTTGTCGTGCCTTAGCCTTATCTCGCCTGACCGTGCCTTCCTTTGCTTTAAGCTTTCCTTGCATTGTCGTGCATTGCCTAGCCTTGCGTTGTCGTGCATTAGCCTTGCCTAGCCTCACCGTGCCTTGCCTTGCGTTACTCTTTCCTTGCCTTGCCGTGCATTTCCTAGCCGTGTGTTGTCGTGCCTTAGCCTTGTTACCCCTTGCCGTGCCGTTCCTTCCGTTACCCTTGCCTTCCCTTGCTTTCCCTTTCCTTCCTTGCATTCCGTTACTCCTTGCTTGCTTACCGTGCATTGCCTAGCCTTGCGTTGGCTTTCCTTAGCCGTGCCTCGCCTGACCGTGCTTTCCCATGCGTTACCCTTTCCTTGCCTTGCCGTGCATTGCCCAGCCTGCGTTGCCGTGCCTTAGCCTTGTTTCCCCTTGCCGTGCAGTTCCTTCCGTTACCCTTGCCTTTCCTTGCTTTTCCTTGCCTTGCTTACCTTCCGTTACTCTTTGCTTCCCTTCCCTGCATTGCCTAGCCTTGCGTTGTCGTGCCTTAGCCTTATCTCGCCTGACCGTGCCTTCCTTTGCTTTAAGCTTTCCTTGCATTGTCGTGCATTGCCTAGCCTTGCGTTGTCGTGCATTAGCCTTGCCTAGCCTCACCGTGCCTTGCCTTGCGTTACCCTTTCCTTGCCTTGCCGTGCATTGCCTAGCCGTGCGTTGTCGTGCCTTAGCCTTGTTTCCCCTTGCCGTGGCGTGCCTTTTGTTACACTTGCCTTTCCTGGCTTTGACTTGCCTTCCTTTCCTTCCGTTACTCTTTCCTTGCCTTGCCGTGCATTGCCTAGCCTTGCATTGTCGTGCCTTATCCTTGCCTCACCTGACCGTGCCTTCCCCTGCGTTACCCTTTCCTTGCATTGCCGTGCATTGCCTAGCCCTGCGTTGCCGTGCCTTAGCCTTGTTACCCCTTGCCGTGCCGTTCCTTCCGTTACCCTTGCCTTCCCTTGCTTTCCCTTGCCTTCCTTGCCTTCCGTTACCCTTTGCTTGCCTTGCCGTGCATTGCCTAGCCCTTCGTTGTCGTGCCTTAGCCTTGCCTCGCCTGACCGTGCTTTCAAATGCGTTACCCTTTCCTTGCCTTGCCCTTCATTGCCTAGCGTTCGGTGTCGTGCCTTAGACTTGTTTCCCCTTGCCGTGCCGTTCCTTCCGTTACCCTGGCCTTTCCTTCCTTTTCCTTGCCTTGCTTACCTTCCGTTACTCTTTGCTTGCCTTCCCTGAATTTCCTAGCCTTGCGTTGTCGTGCCTTAGCCTTATCTCGCCTGACCTTGCCTTCCTTTGCTTTAAGCTTTCCTTGCATTGTCGTGCATCGCCTAGCCTTGCGTTTTCGTGCATTAGCCTTGCCTAGCCTCACCGTGCCTTTCCTTGCGTTACCCTTTGCTTGCCTTGCCGTGCATTGCCTAGCCGTGCGTTGTCGTGCCTTAGCCTTGTTTCCCCTTGCCGTACCGTTCCTTCGGTTACATTTGCCTTGCTTTGCTTTCCCTTTCCTTCCTTACCTTCCGTTTCTCTTTGCTTGCCTTCCGTGCATTGCCTAGCCTTGGGTTGTCGTGCCTTAGCCTTGCCTCGCCTGACCGTGCTTTCCCATGCGTTACGCTTTCCTTGCCTTGCCGTGCATTGCCTAGCGTGCGTTGTCGTGCCTTAGCATTGTTTCCCCTTGCCGTGCCGTTCCTTCCGTTACCATTGCCTTTCCTTGCTTTCCCTTGCCTTCCTTACCTTCCGTTACTCTTTGCTTGCCTTCCCTGCATTGCCTAGCCTTGCGTTGTCGTGCCTTAGCCTTATCTCGCCTGACCGTGCCTTCCTTTGCTTTAAGCTTTCCTTGCATTGTCGTGCATTGCCTAGCCTTGCGTTGTCGTGCATTAGCCTTGCCTAGCCTCACCGTGCCTTGCCTTGCGTTACCCTTTCCTTGCCTTGCCGTGCATTGCCTAGCCGTGTGTTGTCGTGCCTTAGCCTTGTTACCCCTTGCCGTGCCGTTCCTTCCGTTACACTTGCCTTGCCTTGCCTTCCCTTGCTTTCCCTTTCCTTCCTTGCATTCCGTTACTCCTTGCTTGCTTTCCGTGCATTGCCTAGCCTTGCGTTGTCGTGCATTAGCCTTGCCTCGCCTGACCGTGCCTTGCCTTGCGTTACCCTTTCCTTGCCTTGCCGTGCATTGCCTAGCGTGCGTTGTCGTGCCTTAGCCTTGTTTCCCCTTGCCGTGCCGTTCCTTCCGTTACACTTGCCTTTCTTTGCTTTCCCTTGCCTTCCTTACCTTCCGTTACTCTTTGCTTGCCTTCCGTGCATTGCCAAGCCTTGCGTTGTCGTGCCTTAGCCTTGCCTCCCCTGACCGTGCTTTCCCATGCGTTACTCTTTGCTTGCCTTCCCTGCATTGCCTAGCCTTGCGTTGTCGTGCCTTAGCCTTATCTCCCCTGACCGTGCCTTCCTTTGCTTTAAGCTTTCCTTGCATTGTCGTGCATTGCCTAGCCTTGCGTTGTCGTGCATTAGCCTTGCCTAGCCTCACCGTGCCTTGCCTTGCGTTACTCTTTCCTTGCCTTGCCGTGCATTTCCTAGCCGTGTGTTGTCGTGCCTTAGCCTTGTTACCCCTTGCCGTGCCGTTCCTTCCGTTAACCTTGCCTTCCCTTGCTTTCCCTTTCCTTCCTTGCATTCCGTTACTCTTTGCTTGCCTTCCGTGCATTGCCTAGCCTTCCGTTGTCGTGCCGTAGCCTTATCTCCCCTGACCGTGCATTCCCTTGCTTTAACCTTTCCTTGCCTTGCCGTGCATTGTCTAACCGTGCGTTGTCGTGCCTTAGCCTTGTTTCCCCTTGCCGTGTCTGCCTTCCGTTACCCTTGCCTTCCCTCGCTCTTTCCTTGCCTTGCTTACCTTCCGTTACTCTTTGCTTGCCTTCCCTGCATTGCCTAGCCTTGCGTTGTCGTGCCTTAGCCTTATCTCGCCTGACCGTGCCTTCCTTTGCTTTAAGCTTTCCTTGCATTGTCGTGCATTGCCTAGCCTTGCGTTGTCGTGCATTAGCCTTGCCTTGCCTCACCGTGCCTTCCCTTGCGTTACCCTTTCCTTGCCTTGCCGTGCCTTGCCTAGCCGTGCGTTGTCGTGCCTTAGCCTTGTTTCCCCTTGCCGTGGCGTGCCTTTTGTTACACTTGCCTTTCCTGGCTTTGACTTGCCTTCCTTTCCTTCCGTTACTCTTTCCTTGCCTTGCCGTGCATTGCCTAGCCTTGCATTGTCGTGCCTTATCCTGGCCTCACCTGACCGTGCCTTCCCCTGCGTTACCCTTTCCTTGCATTGCCGTGCATTGCCTAGCCCTGCGTTGTCGTGCCTTAGCCTTGTTTCCCCTTGCCGTGCCGTTCCTTCCGTTACCCTTGCCTTCCCTTGCTTTCCCTTGCCTTCCTTGCGTTCCGTTACTCTTTGCTTGCTTTCCGTGCATTGCCTAGCCTTGCGTTGTCATGCCTTAGCCTTGCATCGCCTGACCGTGCTTTCCCATGCGTTACCCTTTCCTTGCATTTCCGTGCATTGCCTAGCCGTGCGTTGTCGTGCCTTAGCCTTGTTTCCCCTTGCCGTGCCGTTCCTTCCGTTACACTTGCCTTTCCTTCCTTTCCCTTGCCTTCCTTACCTTCCGTTACTCTTTGCTTGCCTTCCGTGCATTGCCTAGCCTTGCGTTGTCGTGCCTTAGCGTTGCCTCGCCTGACCGTGCTTTCAAATGCGTTACCCTTTCCTTGACTTGCCGTTCATTGCGTAGCGTTCGGTGTCGTGCCTTAGACTTGTTTCCCCTTGCCGTGCCGTTCCTTCCGTTACCCTGGCCTTTCCTTCCTTTTCCTTGCCTTGCTTACCTTCCGTTACTCTTTGCTTGCCTTCCCTGAATTTCCAGCCTTGCGTTGTCGTGCCTTAGCCTTATCTCGCCTCCCCTTGCCTTCCTTTGCTTTAAGCTTTCCTTCCATTGTCGTGCATCGCCTAGCCTTGCGTTTTCGTGCATTAGCTTTGCCTAGCCTCACCGTGCCTTTCCTTGCGTTACCGTTTGCTTGCCTTGCGGTGCATTGCCTAGCCGTGCGTTGTCGTGCCTTAGCCTTGTTTCCCCTTGCCGTGCCGTTCCTTCCGTTACACTTGCCTTTCTTTGCTTTCCCTTTCCTTCCTTACCTTCCGTTTCTCTTTGCTTGCCTTCCGTGCATTGCCTAGCCTTGGGTTGTCGTGCCTTAGCCTTGCCTCGCCTGACCGTGCTTTCCCATGCGTTACCCTTTCCTTGCCTTGCCGTGCATTGCCTAGCGTGCGTTGTCGTGCCTTAGCATTGTTTCCCCTTGCCGTGCCGTTCCTTCCGTTACACTTGCCTTTCCTTGCTTTACCTTGCCTTCCTTACCTTCCGTTACTCTTTGCTTGCCTTCCGTGCATTGCCTAGCCTTGCGTTGTCGTGACTTAGCGTTGCCTCGCCTGACCGTGCTTTCAAATGCGTTACCCTTTCCTTGCCTTGCCGTTCATTGCCTAGCGTTCGGTGTCGTGCCTTAGACTTGTTTCCCCTTGCCGTGCCGTTCCTTCCGTTACCCTGGCCTTTCCTTCCTTTTCCTTGCCTTGCTTACCTTCCTTTACTCTTTGCTTGCCTTCCCTGAATTTCCAGCCTTGCGTTGTCGTGCCTTAGCCTTATCTCGCCTCACCTTGCCTTCCTTTGCTTTAAGCTTTCCTTCCATTGTCGTGCATCGCCTAGCCTTGCGTTTTCGTGCATTAGCTTTGCCTAGCCTCACCGTGCCTTTCCTTGCGTTACCCTTTGCTTGCCTTGCGGTGCATTGCCTAGCCGTGCGTTGTCGTGCCTTAGCCTTGTTTCCCCTTGCCGTGCCGTTCCTTCCGTTACACTTGCCTTTATTTGCTTTCCCTTTCCTTCCTTACCTTCCGTTTCTCTTTGCTTGCCTTCCGTGCATTGCCTAGCCTTGGGTTGTCGTGCCTTAGCCTTGCCTCGCCTGACCGTGCTTTCCCATGCGTTACCCTTTCCTTGCCTTGCCGTGCATTGCCTAGCGTGCGTTGTCGTGCCTTAGCATTGTTTCCCCTTGCCGTGCCGTTCCTTCCGTTACCATTGCCTTTCCTTGCTTTCCCTTGCCTTCCTTACCTTCCGTTACTCTTTGCTTGCCTTCCGTGCATTGCCTAGCCTTGCGTTGTCGTGCCTTAGCCTTATCTCGCCTGACCGTGCCTTCCTTTGCTTTAAGCTTTCCTTGCATTGTCGTGCATTGCCTAGCCTTGCGTTGTCGTGCATTATCCTTGCCTAGCCTCACCGTGCCTTGCCTTGCGTTACCCTTTCCTTGCCTTGCCGTGCATTTCCTAGCCGTGTGTTGTCGTGCCTTAGCCTTGTTACCCCTTGCCGTGCCGTTCCTTCCGTTACACTTGCCTTGCCTTGCCTTCCCTTGCTTTCCCTTTCCTTCCTTGCATTCCGTTACTCCTTGCTTGGTTTCCGTGCATTGCCTAGCCTTGCGTTGTCGTGCCTTAGCCTTGCCTCGCCTGACCGTGCCTTGCCTTGCGTTACCCTTTCCTTGCCTTGCCGTGCATTGCCTAGCGTGCGTTGTCGTGCCTTAGCCTTGTTTCCCCTTGCCGTGCCGTTCCATCCGTTACACTTGCCTTTCTTTGCTTTCCCTTGCCTTCCTTACCTTCCGTTACTCTTTGCTTGCCTTCCGTGCATTGCCAAGCCTTGCGTTGTCGTGCCTTAGCCTTGCCTCCCCTGACCGTGCTTTCCCATGCGTTACTCTTTGCTTGCCTTCCCTGCATTGCCTAGCCTTGCGTTGTCGTGCCTTAGCCTTATCTCGCCTGACCGTGCCTTCCTTTGCTTTAAGCTTTCCTTGCATTGTCGTGCATTGCCTAGCCTTGCGTTGTCGTGCATTAGCCTTGCCTAGCCTCACCGTGCCTTGCCTTGCGTTACTCTTTCCTTGCCTTGCCGTGCATTTCCTAGCCGTGTGTTGTCGTGCCTTAGCCTTGTTACCCCTTGCCGTGCCGTTCCTTCCGTTACCCTTGCCTTCCCTTGCTTTCCCTTTCCTTCCTTGCATTCCGTTACTCCTTGCTTGCTTACCGTGCATTGCCTAGCCTTGCGTTGGCTTTCCTTAGCCGTGCCTCGCCTGACCGTGCTTTCCCAAGCGTTACCCTTTCCTTGCCTTGCCGTGCATTGCCCAGCCTGCGTTGCCGTGCCTTAGCCTTGTTTCCCCTTGCCGTGCAGTTCCTTCCGTTACCCTTGCCTTTCCTTGCTTTTCCTTGCCTTGCTTACCTTCCGTTACTCTTTGCTTCCCTTCCCTGCATTGCCTAGCCTTGCGTTGTCGTGCCTTAGCCTTATCTCGCCTGACCGTGCCTTCCTTTGCTTTAAGCTTTCCTTGCATTGTCGTGCATTGCCTAGCCTTGCGTTGTCGTGCATTAGCCTTGCCTAGCCTCACCGTGCCTTGCCTTGCGTTACCCTTTCCTTGCCTTGCCGTGCATTGCCTAGCCGTGCGTTGTCGTGCCTTAGTTTTGTTTCCCCTTGCCGTGGCGTGCCTTTTGTTACACTTGCCTTGACTGGCTTTGACTTGCCTTCCTTTCCTTCCGTTACTCTTTCCTTGCCTTGCCGTGCATTGCCTAGCCTTGCATTGTCTTGCCTTATCCTTGCCTCACCTGACAATGCCTTCCCCTGCGTTACCCTTTCCTTGCCTTGCCGTGCATTGCCTAACCCTGCGTTGCCGTTCCTTAGCCTTGTTACCCCTTGCCGTGACTTTCCTTCCGTTACCCTTGCCTTCCCTTGCTTTCCCTTGCCTTCCTTGCGTTCCGTTACTCTTTGCTTGCTTTCCGTGCATTGCCTAGCCTTGCGTTGTCATGCCTTAGCCTTGCATCGCCTGACCGTGCTTTGCCATGCGTTACCCTTTCGTTGCCTTGCCGTGCATTGCCTAGCCGTGCGTTGTCGTGCCTTAGCCTTGTTTCCCCTTGCCGTGCAGTTCCTTCTGTTACACTTGCCTTTCCTTCCTTTCCCTTGCCTTCCTTACCTTCCGTTACTCTTTGCTTGCAATCCGTGCATTGCCTAGCCTTGCGTTGTTGTGCCTTAGCCTTGCCTCGCCTGAACGTCCTTTCCCATGCGTTACCCTTTCGTTGCCTTGCCGTGCATTGCCTAGCCTGCGTTGCCGTGCCTTAGCCTTGTTTCCCCTTGCCGTGCCGTTCCATCCGTTACCCTGGCCTTTACTTCCTTTTCCTTGCCTTGCTTACCTTCCGTTACTCTTTGCTTGCCTTCCCTAAATTTCCTAGCCTTGCGTTGCCGTGCCTTAGCCTTATCTCGCCTGACCGTGCCTTCCTTTGCTTTAAGCTTTCCTTGCATTGTCGTGCATTGCCTAGCCTTGCGTTGTCGTGCATTAACCTTGCGTAGCCTCACCGTGCCTTGCCTTGCGTTACCCTTTCCTTGCCTTGCCGTGCATTTCCTAGCCGTGTGTTGTCGTGCCTTAGCCTTGTTACCCCTTGCCGTGCCGTTACTTCCGTTACCCTTGCCTTCCCTTGCTTTCCCTTTAATCCCTTGCATTCCGTTACTCCTTGCTTGCTTTCCGTGCATTGCCTAGCCTTGCGTTGGCTTTCCTTAGCCTTGCCTCGCCTGACCGTGCTTTCCCATGCGTTACCCTTTCCTTTCCTTGCCGTGCATTGCCTAGCCGTGCGTTGTCGTGCCTTAGCCTTGTTTCCCCTTGCCGTGTCTTCCTTCCGTTACCCTTGACTTCCCTTGCTTTCCCTTGCCTTCCTTGCGTTCCGTTACTCTTTGCTTGCTTTCCGTGCATTGCCTAGCCTTGCGTTGTCATGCCTTAGGCTTGCCTCGCCTGACCGTGCTTTCCCATGCGTTACCCTTTCCTTGCCTTGCCGTGCATTGCCTAGCGTGCGTTGTCGTGCCTTAGCCTTGTTTCCCCTTGCCGTGCCGTTCCTTCCGTTACCCTTGCCTTTCCTTGCTTTTCCTTGCCTTGCTTACCTTCCGTTACTCTTTGCTTCCCTTCCCTGCATTGCCTAGCCTTGCGTTGTCGATCCTTAGCCTTATCTCGCCTGACCGTGCCTTCCTTTGCTTTAAGCTTTCCTTGCATTGTCGTGCATTGCCTAGCCTTGCGTTGTCGTGCATTAGCCTTGACTAGCCTCACCGTGCCTTGCCTTGCGTTACCCTTTGCTTGCCTTGCCGTGCATTGCCTAGCCGTGCGTTGTCGTGCCTTAGCCTTGTTTCCCCTTGCCGTGGCGTGCCTTTTGTTACACTTGCCTTTCCTGGCTTTGACTTGCCTTTCTTTCCTTCCGTTACTCTTTCCTTGCCTTGCCGTGCATTGCCTAGCCTTGCATTGTCGTTCCTTATCCTTGCCTCACCTGAACGTGCCTTCCCCTGCGTTACCCTTTCCTTGCATTGCCGTGCATTGCTTACCCTGCGTTGCCGTGCCTTAGCCTTGTTACCCCTTGCCGTGCCGTTCCTTCCGTTACCCTTTCCTTGCCTTGCCTTCCCTTGCCTTCCTTGCGTTCCGTTACTCTTTGCTTGCTTTCCGTGCATTGCCTAGCCTTGCGTTGTCATGCCTTAGCCTTGCATCGCCTGACCGTGCTTTCCCATGCGTTACCCTTTCCTTGCCTTTCCGTGCATTGCCTAGCCGTGCGTTGTCGTGCCTTAGCCTTGTTTCCCCTTGCCGTGCCGTTCCTTCCGTTACACTTGCCTTTCCTTCCTTTCCCTTGCCTTCCTTACCTTCCGTTACTCTTTGCTTGCCTTCCGTGCATTGCCTAGCCTTGCGTTGTCGTGCCTTAGCGTTGCCTCGCCTGACCGTGCTTTCAAATGCGTTACCCTTTCCTTGACTTGCCGTTCATTGCGTAGCGTTCGGTGTCGTGCCTTAGACTTGTTTCCCCTTGCCGTGCCGTTCCTTCCGTTACCCTGGCCTTTCCTTCCTTTTCCTTGCCTTGCTTACCTTCCGTTACTCTTTGCTTGCCTTCCCTGAATTTCCAGCCTTGCGTTGTCGTGCCTTAGCCTTATCTCGCCTCACCTTGCCTTCCTTTGCTTTAAGCTTTCCTTCCATTGTCGTGCATCGCCTAGCCTTGCGTTTTCGTGCATTAGCTTTGCCTAGCCTCACCGTGCCTTTCCTTGCGTTACCCTTTGCTTGCCTTGCGGTGCATTGCCTAGCCGTGCGTTGTCGTGCCTTAGCCTTGTTTCCCCTTGCCGTGCCGTTCCTTCCGTTACACTTGCCTTTCTTTGCTTTCCCTTTCCTTCCTTACCTTCCGTTTCTCTTTGCTTGCCTTCCGTGCATTGCCTAGCCTTGGGTTGTCGTGCCTTAGCCTTGCCTCGCCTGACCGTGCTTTCCCATGCGTTACCCTTTCCTTGCCTTGCCGTGCATTGCCTAGCGTGCGTTGTCGTGGCTTAGCATTGTTTCCCCTTGCCGTGCCGTTCCTTCCGTTACCATTGCCTTTCCTTGCTTTCCCTTGCCTTCCTTACCTTCCGTTACTCTTTGCTTGCCTTCCGTGCATTGCCTAGCCTTGCGTTGTCGTGCCTTAGCCTTATCTCGCCTGACCGTGCCTTCCTTTGCTTTAAGCTTTCCTTGCATTGTCGTGCATTGCCTAGCCTTGCGTTGTCGTGCATTAACCTTGCCTAGCCTCACCGTGCCTTGCCTTGCGTTACCCTTTCCTTGCCTTGCCGTGCATTTCCTAGCCGTGTGTTGTCGTGCCTTAGCCTTGTTACCCCTTGCCGTGCCGTTCCTTCCGTTACACTTGCCTTGCCTTGCCTTCCCTTGCTTTCCCTTTCCTTCCTTGCATTCCGTTACTCCTTGCTTGCTTTCCGTGCATTGCCTAGCCTTGCGTTGTCGTGCATTAGCCTTGCCTCGCCTGACCGTGCCTTGCCTTGCGTTACCCTTTCCTTGCCTTGCCGTGCATTGCCTAGCGTGCGTTGTCGTGCCTTAGCCTTGTTTCCCCTTGCCGTGCCGTTCCTTCCGTTACACTTGCCTTTCTTTGCTTTCCCTTGCCTTCCTACCTTCCGTTACTCTTTGCTTGCCTTCCGTGCATTGCCAAGCCTTGCGTTGTCGTGCCTTAGCCTTGCCTCCCCTGACCGTGCTTTCCCATGCGTTACTCTTTGCTTGCCTTCCCTGCATTGCCTAGCCTTGCGTTGTCGTGCCTTAGCCTTATCTCGCCTGACCGTGCCTTCCTTTGCTTTAAGCTTTCCTTGCATTGTCGTGCATTGCCTAGCCTTGCGTTGTCGTGCATTAGCCTTGCCTAGCCTCACCGTGCCTTGCCTTGCGTTACCCTTTCCTTGCCTTGCCGTGCATTGCCTAGCCGTGCGTTGTCGTGCCTTAGCCTTGTTACCCCTTGCCTTCCCTTGCTTTCCCTTTCCTTCCTTGCATTCCGTTACTCCTTGCTTGCTTTCCGTGCATTGCCTAGCCTTGCGTTGGCTTTCCTTAGCCTTGCCTCGCCTGACCGTGCTTTCCCATGCGTTACCCTTTCCTTGCCTTGCCGTGCATTGCCCAGCCTGCGTTGCCGTGCCTTAGCCTTGTTTCCCCTTGCCGTGCAGTTCCTTCCGTTACCCTTGCCTTTCCTTGCTTTTCCTTGCCTTGCTTACCTTCCGTTACTCTTTGCTTCCCTTCCCTGCATTGCCTAGCCTTGCGTTGTCGTGCCTTAGCCTTATCTCGCCTGACCGTGCCTTCCTTTGCTTTAAGCTTTCCTTGCATTGTCGTGCATTGCCTAGCCTTGCGTTGTCGTGCATTAGCCTTGCCTAGCCTCACCGTGCCTTGCCTTGCGTTACCCTTTCCTTGCCTTGCCGTGCATTGCCTAGCCGTGCGTTGTCGTGCCTTAGCCTTGTTTCCCCTTGCCGTGGCGTGCCTTTTGTTACACTTGCCTTGACTGGCTTTGACTTGCCTTCCTTTCCTTCCGTTACTCTTTCCTTGCCTTGCCGTGCATTGCCTAGCCTTGCATTGTCGTGCCTTATCCTTGCCTCACCTGACCGTGCCTTCCCCTGCGTTACCCTTTCCTTGCATTGCCGTGCATTGCCTAGCCCTGCGTTGCCGTGCCTTAGCCTTGTTACACCTTGCCGTGCCGTTCCTTCCGTTACCCTTGCCTTCCCTTGCTTTCCCTTGCCTTCCTTGCGTTCCGTTACTCTTTGCTTGCTTTCCGTGCATTGCCTAGCCTTGCGTTGTCATGCCTTAGCCTTGCATCGCCTGACCGTGCTTTCCCATGCGTTACCCTTTCCTTGCATTTCCGTGCATTGCCTAGCCGTGCGTTGTCGTGCCTTAGCCTTGTTTCCCCTTGCCGTGCCGTTCCTTCCGTTACACTTGCCTTTCCTTCCTTTCCCTTGCCTTCCTTACCTTCCGTTACTCTTTGCTTGCCTTCCGTGCATTGCCTAGCCTTGCGTTGTCGTGCCTTAGCGTTGCCTCGCCTGACCGTGCTTTCAAATGCGTTACCCTTTCCTTGACTTGCCGTTCATTGCCTAGCGTTCGGTGTCGTGCCTTAGACTTGTTTCCCCTTGCCGTGCCGTTCCTTCCGTTACCCTGGCCTTTCCTTCCTTTTCCTTGCCTTGCTTACCTTCCGTTACTCTTTGCTTGCCTTCCCTGAATTTCCAGCCTTGCGTTGTCGTGCCTTAGCCTTATCTCGCCTCACCTTGCCTTCCTTTGCTTTAAGCTTTCCTTCCATTGTCGTGCATCGCCTAGCCTTGCGTTTTCGTGCATTAGCTTTGCCTAGCCTCACCGTGCCTTTCCTTGCGTTACCCTTTGCTTGCCTTGCGGTGCATTGCCTAGCCGTGCGTTGTCGTGCCTTAGCCTTGTTTCCCCTTGCCGTGCCGTTCCTTCCGTTACACTTGCCTTTCTTTGCTTTCCCTTTCCTTCCTTACCTTACGTTTCTCTTTGCTTGCCTTCCGTGCATTGCCTAGCCTTGGGTTGTCGTGCCTTAGCCTTGCCTCGCCTGACCGTGCTTTCCCATGCGTTACCCTTTCGTTGCCTTGCCGTGCATTGCCTAGCGTGCGTTGTCGTGCCTTAGCATTGTTTCCCCTTGCCGTGCCGTTCCTTCCGTTACCATTGCCTTTCCTTGCTTTCCCTTGCCTTCCTTACCTTCCGTTACTCTTTGCTTGCCTTCCGTGCATTGCCTAGCCTTGCGTTGTCGTGCCTTAGCCTTATCTCGCTAGACCGTGCCTTCCTTTGCTTTAAGCTTTCCTTGCATTGTCGTGCATTGCCTAGCCTTGCGTTGTCGTGCATTAACCTTGCCTAGCCTCACCGTGCCTTGCCTTGCGTTACCCTTTCCTTGCCTTGCCGTGCATTTCCTAGCCGTGTGTTGTCGTGCCTTAGCCTTGTTACCCCTTGCCGTGCCGTTCCTTCCGTTACACTTGCCTTGCCTTGCCTTCCCTTGCTTTCCCTTTCCTTCCTTGCATTCCGTTACTCCTTGCTTGCTTTCCGTGCATTGCCTAGCCTTGCGTTGTCGTGCATTAGCCTTGCCTCGCCTGACCGTGCCTTGCCTTGCGTTACCCTTTCCTTGCCTTGCCGTGCATTGCCTAGCGTGCGTTGTCGTGCCTTAGCCTTGTTTCCCCTTGCCGTGCCGTTCCTTCCGTTACACTTGCCTTTCTTTGCTTTCCCTTGCCTTCCTTACCTTCCGTTACTCTTTGCTTGCCTTCCGTGCATTGCCAAGCCTTGCGTTGTCGTGCCTTAGCCTTGCCTCCCCTGACCGTGCTTTCCCATGCGTTACTCTTTGCTTGCCTTCCCTGCATTGCCTAGCCTTGCGTTGTCGTGCCTTAGCCTTATCTCGCCTGACCGTGCCTTCCTTTGCTTTAAGCTTTCCTTGCATTGTCGTGCATTACCTAGCCTTGCGTTGTCGTGCATTAGCCTTGCCTAGCCTCACCGTGCCTTGCCTTGCGTTACTCTTTCCTTGCCTTGCCGTGCATTTCCTAGCCGTGTGTTGTCGTGCCTTAGCCTTGTTACCCCTTGCCGTGCCGTTCCTTCCGTTACCCTTGCCTTCCCTTGCTTTCCCTTTCCTTCCTTGCATTCCGTTACTCCTTGCTTGCTTACCGTGCATTGCCTAGCCTTGCGTTGGCTTTCCTTAGCCGTGCCTCGCCTGACCGTGCTTTCCCATGCGTTACCCTTTCCTTGCCTTGCCGTGCATTGCCCAGCCTGCGTTGCCGTGCCTTAGCCTTGTTTCCCCTTGCCGTGCAGTTCCTTCCGTTACCCTTGCCTTTCCTTGCTTTTCCTTGCCTTGCTTACCTTCCGTTACTCTTTGCTTCCCTTCCCTGCATTGCCTAGCCTTGCATTGTCGTGCCTTAGCCTTATCTCGCCTGACCGTGCCTTCCTTTGCTTTAAGCTTTCCTTGCATTGTCGTGCATTGCCTAGCCTTGCGTTGTCGTGCATTAGCCTTGCCTAGCCTCACCGTGCCTTGCCTTGCGTTACCCTTTCCTTGCCTTGCCGTGCATTGCCTAGCCGTGCGTTGTCGTGCCTTAGCCTTGTTTCCCCTTGCCGTGGCGTGCCTTTTGTTACACTTGCCTTGACTGGCTTTGACTTGCCTTCCTTTCCTTCCGTTACTCTTTCCTTGCCTTGCCGTGCATTGCCTAGCCTTGCATTGTCGTGCCTTATCCTTGCCTCACCTGACCGTGCCTTCCCCTGCGTTACCCTTTCCTTGCCTTGCCGTGCATTGCCTAGCCCTGCGTTGCCGTGCCTTAGCCTTGTTACCCCTTGCCTTCCTTTCCTTCCGTTACTCTTTCCTTGCCTTGCCGTGCATTGCCTAGCCTTGCGTTGTCGTGCCTTAGCCTTGCCTCGCCTGACCGTGCTTTGCCATGCGTTACCCTTTCCTTGCCTTGCCGTGCATTGCCTAGCCGTGCGTTGTCGTGCCTTAGCCTTGTTTCCCCTTGCCGTGCCGTTCCTTATGTTACACTTGCCTTTCCTTCCTTTCCCTTGCCTTCCTTACCTTCCGTTACTCTTTGCTTGCCTTCCGTGCATTGCCTAGCCTTGCGTTGTTGTGCCTTAGCCTTGCCTCGCCTGAACGTGCTTTCCCATGCGTTACCCTTTCCTTGCCTTGCCGTGCATTGCCTAGCCTTGCGTTGTCGTGCATTAACCTTGCCTAGCCTCACCGTGCCTTGCCTTGCGTTACCCTTTCCTTGCCTTGCCGTGCATTTCCTAGCCGTGTGTTGTCGTGCCTTAGCCTTGTTACCCCTTGCCGTGCCGTTCCTTCCGTTACACTTGCCTTGCCTTGCCTTCCCTTGCTTTCCCTTTCCTTCCTTGCATTCCGTTACTCTTTGCTTGCTTTCCGTGCATTGCCTAGCCTTGCGTTGTCGTGCATTAGCCTTGCCTCGCCTGACCGTGCCTTGCCTTGCGTTACCCTTTCCTTGCCTTGCCGTGCATTTCCTAGCGTGCGTTGTCGTGCCTTAGCCTTGTTTCCCCTTGCCGTGCCGTTCCTTCCGTTACACTTGCCTTTCTTTGCTTTCCCTTGCCTTCCTTACCTTCCGTTACTCTTTGCTTGCCTTCCGTGCATTGCCAAGCCTTGCGTTGTCGTGCCTTAGCCTTGCCTCCCCTGACCGTGCTTTCCCATGCGTTACTCTTTGCTTGCCTTCCCTGCATTGCCTAGCCTTGCGTTGTCGTGCCTTAGCCTTATCTCGCCTGACCGTGCCTTCCTTTGCTTTAAGCTTTCCTTGCATTGTCGTGCATTGCCTAGCCTTGCGTTGTCGTGCATTAGCCTTGCCTAGCCTCACCGTGCCTTGCCTTGCGTTACTCTTTCCTTGCCTTGCCGTGCATTGCCTAGCCGTGTGTTGTCGTGCCTTAGCCTTGTTACCCCTTGCCGTGCCGTTCCTTCCGTTACCCTTGCCTTCCCTTGCTTTCCCCTTCCTTCCTTGCATTCCGTTACTCCTTGCTTGCTTACCGTGCATTGCCTAGCCTTGCGTTGGCTTTCCTTAGCCGTGCCTCGCCTGACCGTGCTTTCCCATGCGTTACCCTTTCCTTGCCTTGCCGTGCATTGCCCAGCCTGCGTTGCCGTGCCTTAGCCTTGTTTCCCCTTGCCGTGCAGTTCCTTCCGTTACCCTTGCCTTTCCTTGCTTTTCCTTGCCTTGCTTACCTTCCGTTACTCTTTGCTTCCCTTCCCTGCATTGCCTAGCCTTGCGTTGTCGTGCCTTAGCCTTATCTCGCCTGACCGTGCCTTCCTTTGCTTTAAGCTTTCCTTGCATTGTCGTGCATTGCCTAGCCTTGCGTTGTCGTGCATTAGCCTTGCCTAGCCTCACCGTGCCTTGCCTTGCGTTACCCTTTCCTTGCCTTGCCGTGCATTGCCTAGCCGTGCGTTGTCGTG
The DNA here is from genome assembly GCF_037893015.1 of Macrotis lagotis. Lineage (NCBI taxonomy): Eukaryota > Metazoa > Chordata > Mammalia > Peramelemorphia > Peramelidae > Macrotis > Macrotis lagotis. Next base: position 118,614 of record NW_027422310.1, read on the forward strand.
CCTTAGTTTTGTTTCCCCTTGCCGTGGCGTGCCTTTTGTTACACTTGCCTTGACTGGCTTTGACTTGCCTTCCTTTCCTTCCGTTACTCTTTCCTTGCCTTGCCGTGCATTGCCGAGCCTTGCATTGTCGTGCCTTATCCTTGCCTCACCTGACAGTGCCTTCCCCTGCGTTACCCTTTCCTTGCCTTGCCGTGCATTGCCTAACCCTGCGTTGCCGTGCCTTAGCCTTGTTACCCCTTGCCGTGACTTTCCTTCCGTTACCCTTGCCTTCCCTTGCTTTCCCTTGCCTTCCTTGCGTTCCGTTACTCTTTGCTTGCTTTCCGTGCATTGCCTAGCCTTGCGTTGTCATGCCTTAGCCTTGCATCGCCTGACCGTGCTTTGCCATGCGTTACCCTTTCCTTGCCTTGCCGTGCATTGCCTAGCCGTGCGTTGTCGTGCCTTAGCCTTGTTTCCCCTTGCCGTGCCGTTCCTTATGTTACACTTGCCTTTCCTTCCTTTCCCTTGCCTTCCTTACCTTCCGTTACTCTTTGCTTGCAATCCGTGCATTGCCTAGCCTTGCGTTGTTGTGCCTTAGCCTTGCCTCGCCTGAACGTCCTTTCCCATGCGTTACGCTTTCGTTGCCTTGCCGTGCATTGCCTAGCCTGCGTTGCCGTGCCTTAGCCTTGTTTCCCCTTGCCGTGCCGTTCCATCCGTTACCCTGGTCTTTACTTCCTTTTCCTTGCCTTGCTTACCTTCCGTTACTCTTTGCTTGCCTTCCGTTCATTGCCTAGCCTTGCGTTGTCGTGCCTTAGCCTTATCTCGCCTGACCGTGCCTTCCTTTGCTTTAAGCTTTCCTTGCATTGTCGTGCATTGCCTAGCCTTGCGTTGTCGTGCATTAACCTTGCGTAGCCTCACCGTGCCTTGCCTTGCGTTACCCTTTCCTTGCCTTGCCGTGCATTTCCTAGCCGTGTGTTGTCGTGCCTTAGCCTTGTTACCCCTTGCCGTGCCGTTACTTCCGTTACCCTTGCCTTCCCTTGCTTTCCCTTTAATCCCTTGCATTCCGTTACTCCTTGCTTGCTTTCCGTGCATTGCCTAGCCTTGCGTTGGCTTTCCTTAGCCTTGCCTCGCCTGACCGTGCTTTCCCATGCGTTACTCTTTGCTTGCCTTCCCTGCATTGCCTAGCCTTGCGTTGTCGTGCCTTAGCCTTGCCTCGCCTGACCGTGCTTTCCCATGCGTTACCCTTTCCTTGCATTGCCGTGCATTGCCTAGCGTGCGTTGTCGTGCCTTAGCCTTGTTTCCCCTTGCCGTGCCGTTCCTTCCGTTACCCTTGACTTCCCTTGCTTTCCCTTGCCTTCCTTGCGTTCCGTTACTCTTTGCTTGCTTTCCGTGCATTGCCTAGCCTTGCGTTGTCATGCCTTAGGCTTGCCTCGCCTGACCGTGCTTTCCCATGCGTTACCCTTTCCTTGCCTTGCCGTGCATTGCCTAGCGTGCGTTGTCGTGCCTTAGCCTTGTTTCCCCTTGCCGTGCCGTTCCTTCCGTTACCCTTGCCTTTCCTTGCTTTTCCTTGCCTTGCTTACCTTCCGTTACTCTTTGCTTCCCTTCCCTGCATTGCCTAGCCTTGCGTTGTCGTGCCTTAGCCTTATCTCGCCTGACCGTGCCTTCCTTTGCTTTAAGCTTTCCTTGCATTGTCGTGCATTGCCTAGCCTTGCGTTGTCGTGCATTAGCCTTGCCTAGCCTCACCGTGCCTTGCCTTGCGTTACCCTTTCCTTGCCTTGCCGTGCATTGCCTAGCCGTGCGTTGTCGTGCCTTAGCCTTGTTTCCCCTTGCCGTGGCGTGCCTTTTGTTACACTTGCCTTTCCTGGCTTTGACTTGCCTTTCTTTCCTTCCGTTACTCTTTCCTTGCCTTGCCGTGCATTGCCTAGCCTTGCATTGTCGTTCCTTATCCTTGCCTCACCTGAACGTGCCTTCCCCTGCGTTACCCTTTCCTTGCATTGCCGTGCATTGCCTAGCCCTGCGTTGCCGTGCCTTAGCCTTGTTACCCCTTGCCGTGCCGTTCCTTCCGTTACCCTTGCCTTCCCTTGCTTTCCCTTGCCTTCCTTGCGTTCCGTTACTCTTTGCTTGCTTTCCGTGCATTGCCTAGCCTTGCGTTGTCATGCCTTAGCCTTGCATCGCCTGACCGTGCTTTCCCATGCGTTACCCTTTCCTTGCCTTTCCGTGCATTGCCTAGCCGTGCGTTGTCGTGCCTTAGCCTTGTTTCCCCTTGCCGTGCCGTTCCTTCCGTTACACTTGCCTTTCCTTCCTTTCCCTTGCCTTCCTTACCTTCCGTTACTCTTTGCTTGCCTTCCGTGCATTGCCTAGCCTTGCGTTGTCGTGCCTTAGCGTTGCCTCGCCTGACCGTGCTTTCAAATGCGTTACCCTTTCCTTGACTTGCCGTTCATTGCGTAGCGTTCGGTGTCGTGCCTTAGACTTGTTTCCCCTTGCCGTGCCGTTCCTTCCGTTACCCTGGCCTTTCCTTCCTTTTCCTTGCCTTGCTTACCTTCCGTTACTCTTTGCTTGCCTTCCCTGAATTTCCAGCCTTGCGTTGTCGTGCCTTAGCCTTATCTCGCCTCACCTTGCCTTCCTTTCCTTTAAGCTTTCCTTCCATTGTCGTGCATCGCCTAGCCTTGCGTTTTCGTGCATTAGCTTTGCCTAGCCTCACCGTGCCTTTCCTTGCGTTACCCTTTGCTTGCCTTGCGGTGCATTGCCTAGCCGTGCGTTGTCGTGCCTTAGCCTTGTTTCCCCTTGCCGTGCCGTTCCTTCCGTTACACTTGCCTTTCTTTGCTTTCCCTTTCCTTCCTTACCTTCCGTTTCTCTTTGCTTGCCTTCCGTGCATTGCCTAGCCTTGGGTTGTCGTGCCTTAGCCTTGCCTCGCCTGACCGTGCTTTCCCATGCGTTACCCTTTCCTTGCCTTGCCGTGCATTGCCTAGCGTGCGTTGTCGTGGCTTAGCATTGTTTCCCCTTGCCGTGCCGTTCCTTCCGTTACCATTGCCTTTCCTTGCTTTCCCTTGCCTTCCTTACCTTCCGTTACTCTTTGCTTGCCTTCCGTGCATTGCCTAGCCTTGCGTTGTCGTGCCTTAGCCTTATCTCGCCTGACCGTGCCTTCCTTTGCTTTAAGCTTTCCTTGCATTGTCGTGCATTGCCTAGCCTTGCGTTGTCGTGCATTAACCTTGCCTAGCCTCACCGTGCCTTGCCTTGCGTTACCCTTTCCTTGCCTTGCCGTGCATTTCCTAGCCGTGTGTTGTCGTGCCTTAGCCTTGTTACCCCTTGCCGTGCCGTTCCTTCCGTTACACTTGCCTTGCCTTGCCTTCCCTTGCTTTCCCTTTCCTTCCTTGCATTCCGTTACTCCTTGCTTGCTTTCCGTGCATTGCCTAGCCTTGCGTTGTCGTGCATTAGCCTTGCCTCGCCTGACCGTGCCTTGCCTTGCGTTACCCTTTCCTTGCCTTGCCGTGCATTGCCTAGCGTGCGTTGTCGTGCCTTAGCCTTGTTTCCCCTTGCCGTGCCGTTCCTTCCGTTACACTTGCCTTTCTTTGCTTTCCCTTGCCTTCCTTACCTTCCGTTACTCTTTGCTTGCCTTCCGTGCATTGCCAAGCCTTGCGTTGTCGTGCCTTAGCCTTGCCTCCCCTGACCGTGCTTTCCCATGCGTTACTCTTTGCTTGCCTTCCCTGCATTGCCTAGCCTTGCGTTGTCGTGCCTTAGCCTTATCTCGCCTGACCGTGCCTTCCTTTGCTTTAAGCTTTCCTTGCATTGTCGTGCATTGCCTAGCCTTGCGTTGTCGTGCATTAGCCTTGCCTAGCCTCACCGTGCCTTGCCTTGCGTTACTCTTTCCTTGCCTTGCCGTGCATTTCCTAGCCGTGTGTTGTCGTGCCTTAGCCTTGTTACCCCTTGCCGTGCCGTTCCTTCCGTTACCCTTGCCTTCCCTTGCTTTCCCTTTCCTTCCTTGCATTCCGTTACTCCTTGCTTGCTTACCGTGCATTGCCTAGCCTTGCGTTGGCTTTCCTTAGCCGTGCCTCGCCTGACCGTGCTTTCCCATGCGTTACCCTTTCCTTGCCTTGCCGTGCATGCCTCGCCTGACCGTGCTTTCCCATGCGTTACCCTTTCCTTGCCTTGCCGTGCATTGCCCAGCCTGCGTTGCCGTGCCTTAGCCTTGTTTCCCCTTGCCGTGCAGTTCCTTCCGTTACCCTTGCCTTTCCTTGCTTTTCCTTGCCTTGCTTACCTTCCGTTACTCTTTGCTTCCCTTCCCTGCATTGCCTAGCCTTGCGTTGTCGTGCCTTAGCCTTATCTCGCCTGACCGTGCCTTCCTTTGCTTTAAGCTTTCCTTGCATTGTCGTGCATTGCCTAGCCTTGCGTTGTCGTGCATTAGCCTTGCCTAGCCTCACCGTGCCTTGCCTTGCGTTACCCTTTCCTTGCCTTGCCGTGCATTGCCTAGCCGTGCGTTGTCGTGCCTTAGCCTTGTTTCCCCTTGCCGTGGCGTGCCTTTTGTTACACTTGCCTTTCCTGGCTTTGACTTGCCTTCCTTTCCTTCCGTTACTCTTTCCTTGCCTTGCCGTGCATTGCCTAGCCTTGCGTTGTCGTGCCTTAGCCTTGCCTCGCCTGACCGTGCTTTCCCATGCGTTACCCTTTCCTTGCATTGCCGTGCATTGCCTAGCCTTGCGTTGTCGTGCATTAGCCTTGTTACCCCTTGCCGTGCCGTTCCTTCCGTTACCCTTGCCTTCCCTTGCTTTCCCTTGCCTTCCTTGCGTTCCGTTACTCTTTGCTTGCTTTCCGTGCATTGCCTAGCCTTGCGTTGTCATGCCTTAGCCTTGCCTCGCCTGACCGTGCTTTCCCATGCGTTACCCTTTCCTTGCATTGTCGTGCATTGCCTAGCCTTGCGTTGTCGTGCATTAGCCTTGTTTCCCCTTGCCGTGCCGTTCCTTCCGTTACACTTGCCTTTCCTTCCTTTCCCTTGCCTTCCTTACCTTCCGTTACTCTTTGCTTGCCTTCCGTGCATTGCCTAGCCTTGCGTTGTCGTGCCTTAGCGTTGCCTCGCCTGACCGTACTTTCAAATGCGTTACCCTTTCCTTGACTTGCCGTTCATTGCCTAGCGTTCGGTGTCGTGCCTTAGACTTGTTTCCCCTTGCCGTGCCGTTCCTTCCGTTACCCTGGCCTTTCCTTCCTTTTCCTTGCCTTGCTTACCTTCCGTTACTGTTTGCTTGCCTTCCGTGCATTGCCTAGCCTTGCGTTGTCGTGCCTTAGCCTTATCTCGCCTGACCGTGCCTTCCTTTGCTTTAAGCTTTCCTTGCATTGTCGTGCATTGCCTAGCCTTGCGTTGTCGTGCATTAACCTTGCCTAGCCTCACCGTGCCTTGCCTTGCGTTACCCTTTCCTTGCCTTGCCGTGCATTTCCTAGCCGTGTGTTGTCGTGCCTTAGCCTTGTTACCCCTTGCCGTGCCGTTCCTTCCGTTACCCTTGCCTTGCCTTGCCTTCCCTTGCTTTCCCTTTCCTTCCTTGCATTCCGGTACTCTTTGCTTGCCTTCCGTGCATTGCCTAGCCTTGCTTTGTCGTGCATTAGCCTTGCCTCGCCTGACCGTGCCTTGCCTTGCGTTACCCTTTCCTTGCCTTGCCGTGCATTGCCTAGCGTGCGTTGTCGTGCCTTAGCCTTGTTTCCCCTTGCCGTGCCGTTCCTTCCGTTACACTTGACTTTCTTTGCTTTCCCTTGCCTTCCTTACCTTCCGTTACTCTTTGCTTGCCTTCCGTGCATTGCCAAGCCTTGCGTTGTCGTGCCTTAGCCTTGCCTCCCCTGACCGTGCTTTCCCATGCGTTACTCTTTGCTTGCCTTCCCTGCATTGCCTAGCCTTGCGTTGTCGTGCCTTAGCCTTATCTCGCCTGACCGTGCCTTCCTTTGCTTTAAGCTTTCCTTGCATTGTCGTGCATTGCCTAGCCTTGCGTTGTCGTGCATTAGCCTTGCCTAGCCTCACCGTGCCTTGCCTTGCGTTACTCTTTCCTTGCCTTGCCGTGCATTTCCTAGCCGTGTGTTGTCGTGCCTTAGCCTTGTTACCCCTTGCCGTGCCGTTCCTTCCGTTACCCTTGCCTTCCCTTGCTTTCCATTTCCTTCCTTGCATTCCGTTACTCCTTGCTTGCTTACCGTGCATTGCCTAGCCTTGCGTTGGCTTTCCTTAGCCTTGCCTCGCCTGACCGTGCTTTCCCATGCGTTACCCTTTCCTTGCCTTGCCGTGCATTGCCTAGCCGTGCGTTGCCGTGCCTTAGCCTTGTTTCCCCTTGCCGTGCAGTTCCTTCCGTTACCCTTGCCTTTCCTTGCTTTTCCTTGCCTTGCTTACCTTCCGTTACTCTTTGCTTCCCTTCCCTGCATTGCCTAGCCTTGCGTTGTCGTGCCTTAGCCTTATCTCGCCTGACCGTGCCTTCCTTTGCTTTAAGCTTTCCTTGCATTGTCGTGCATTGCCTAGCCTTGCGTTGTCGTGCATTAGCCTTGCCTAGCCTCACCGTGCCTTGCCTTGCGTTACCCTTTCCTTGCCTTGCCGTGCATTGCCTAGCCGTGCGTTGTCGTGCCTTAGTTTTGTTTCCCCTTGCCGTGGCGTGCCTTTTGTTACACTTGCCTTGACTGGCTTTGACTTGCCTTCCTTTCCTTCCGTTACTCTTTCCTTGCCTTGCCGTGCATTGCCTAGCCTTGCATTGTCGTGCCTTATCCTTGCCTCACCTGACAGTGCCTTCCCCTGCGTTACCCTTTCCTTGCCTTGCCGTGCTTTGCGTAACCCTGCGTTGCCGTGCCTTAGCCTTGTTACCCCTTGCCGTGCCTTTCCTTCCGTTACCCTTGCCTTCCCTTGCTTTCCCTTGCCTTCCTTGCGTTCCGTTACTCTTTGCTTGCTTTCCGTGCATTGCCTAGCCTTGCGTTGTCATGCCTTAGCCTTGCATCGCCTGACCGTGCTTTGCCATGCGTTACCCTTTCCTTGCCTTGCCGTGCATTGCCTAGCCGTGCGTTGTCGTGCCTTAGCCTTGTTTCCCCTTGCCGTGCCGTTCCTTATGTTACACTTCCCTTTCCTTCCTTTCCCTTGCCTTCCTTACCTTCCGTTACTCTTTGCTTGCAATCCGTGCATTGCCTAGCCTTGCGTTGTTGTGCCTTAGCCTTGCCTCGCCTGAACGTCCTTTCCCATGCGTTACCCTTTCGTTGCCTTGCCGTGCATTGCCTAGCCTGCGTTGCCGTGCCTTAGCCTTGTTTCCCCTTGCCGTGCCGTTCCATCCGTTACCCTGGCCTTTACTTCCTTTTCCTTGCCTTGCTTACCTTCCGTTACTCTTTGCTTGCCTTCCCTAAATTTCCTAGCCTTGCGTTGTCGTGCCTTAGCCTTATCTCGCCTGACCTTGCCTTCCTTTGCTTTAAGCTTTCCTTGCATTGTCGTGCATCGCCTAGCCTTGCGTTTTCGTGCATTAGCCTTGAGTAGCCTCACCGTGCCTTTTCTTGCGTTACCCTTTGCTTGCCTTGCCGTGCATTGCCTAGCCGTGCCTTGTCGTGCCTTAGCCTTGTTTCCCCTTGCCGTGCCGTTCCTTCCGTTACACTTGCCTTTCTTTGCTTTCCCTTTCCTTCCTTACCTTCCGTTTCTCTTTGCTTCCATTCCGTGCATTGCCTAGCCTTGGGTTGTCGTGCCTTAGCCTTGCCTCGCCTGACCGTGCTTTCCCATGCGTTACCCTTTGTTGCCTTGCCGTGCATTGCCTAGCGTGCGTTGTCGTGCCTTAGCCTTGTTTCCCCCTGCCGTGCCGTTCCTTCCGTTACCATTGCCTTTCCTTGCTTTCCCTTGCCTTCCTTACCTTCCGTTACTCTTTGCTTGCCTTCCGTTCATTGCCTAGCCTTGCGTTGTCGTGCCTTAGCCTTATCTCGCCTGACCGTGCCTTCCTTTGCTTTAAGCTTTCCTTGCATTGTCGTGCATTGCCTAGCCTTGCGTTGTCGTGCATTAACCTTGCGTAGCCTCACCGTGCCTTGCCTTGCGTTACCCTTTCCTTGCCTTGCCGTGCATTTCCTAGCCGTGTGTTGTCGTGCCTTAGCCTTGTTACCCCTTGCCGTGCCGTTACTTCCGTTACCCTTGCCTTCCCTTGCTTTCCCTTTAATCCCTTGCATTCCGTTACTCCTTGCTTGCTTTCCGTGCATTGCCTAGCCTTGCGTTGGCTTTCCTTAGTCTTGCCTCGCCTGACCGTGCTTTCCCATGCGTTACCCTTTCCTTGCCTTGCCGTGCATAGCCTAGCGTGCGTTGTCGTGCCTTAGCCTTGTTTCCCCTTGCCGTGCCGTTCCTTCCGTTACACTTGCCTTTCTTTGCTTTCCCTTGCCTTCCTTACCTTCCGTTACTCTTTGCTTGCCTTCCGTGCATTGCCAAGCCTTGCGTTGTCGTGCCTTAGCCTTGCCTCCCCTGACCGTGCTTTCCCATGCGTTACTCTTTGCTTGCCTTCCCGGCATTGCGTAGCCTTGCGTTGTCGTGCCTTTGCCTTGCCTCGCCTGACCGTGCTTTCCCATGCGTTACCCTTTCCTTTCCTTGCCGTGCATTGCCTAGCGTGCGTTGTCGTGCCTTAGCCTTGTTTCCCCTTGCCGTGCCGTTCCTTCCGTTACCCTTGACATCCCTTGCTTTCCCTTGCCTTCCTTGCGTTCCGTTACTCTTTGCTTGCTTTCCGTGCATTGCCTAGCCTTGCGTTGTCATGCCTTAGGCTTGCCTCGCCTGACCGTTCCTTCCCTTGCTTTACCCTTTCCTTGCCTTGCCGTGCATTGCCTAGCGTGCGTTGTCGTGCCTTAGACTTGTTTCCCCTTGCCGTGCCGTTCCTTCGGTTACCCTTGCCTTGCCTTACTTTTCCTTGCCTTGCTTACCTTCCGTTACTCTTTGCTTCCCTTCCCTGCATTGCCTAGCCTTGCGTTGTCGTGCCTTAGCCTTATCTCGCCTGACCGTGCCTTCCTTTGCTTTAAGCTTTCCTTGCATTGTCGTGCATTGCCTAGCCTTGCGTTGTCGTGCATTAACCTTGCCTAGCCTCACCGTGCCTTGCCTTGCGTTACCTTTTCCTTGCCTTGCCGTGCATTGCCTAGCCGTGCGTTGTCGTGCCTTAGCCTTGTTTCCCCTTGCCGTGGCGTGCCTTTTGTTACACTTGCCTTTCCTGGCTTTGACTTGCCTTCCTTTCCTTCCGTTACTCTTTCCTTGCCTTGCCGTGCATTGCCTAGCCTTGCATTGTCGTGCCTTATCCTTGCCTCACCTGACCGTGCCTTCCCCTGCGTTACCCTTTCCTTGCATTGCCGTGCATTGCCTAGCCCTGCGTTGCCGTGCCTTAGCCTTGTTACCCCTTGCCGTGCCGTTCCTTCCGTTACCCTTGCCTTCCCTTGCTTTCCCTTGCCTTCCTTGCGTTCCGTTACTCTTTGCTTGCTTTCCGTGCATTGCCTAGCCTTGCGTTGTCATGCCTTAGCCTTGCATCGCCTGACCGTGCTTTCCCATGCGTTACCCTTTCCTTGCCTTTCCGTGCATTGCCTAGCCGTGCGTTGTCGTGCCTTAGCCTTGTTTCCCCTTGCCGTGCCGTTCCTTCCGTTACACTTGCCTTTCCTTCCTTTCCCTTGCCTTCCTTACCTTCCGTTACTCTTTGCTTGCCTTCCGTGCATTGCCTAGCCTTGCGTTGTCGTGCCTTAGCGTTGCCTCGCCTGACCGTGCTTTCAAATGCGTTACCCTTTCCTTGACTTGCCGTTCATTGCCTAGCGTTCGGTGTCGTGCCTTAGACTTGTTTCCCCTTGCCGTGCCGTTCCTTCCGTTACCCTTGCCTTTCCTTGCTTTTCCTTGCCTTGCTTACCTTCCGTTACTCTTTGCTTGCCTTCCCTGAATTTCCAGCCTTGCGTTGTCGTGCCTTTGCCTTATCTCGCCTGTCCTTGCCTTCCTTTGCTTTAAGCTTTCCTTGCATTGTCGTGCATTGCCTAGCCTTGCGTTGTCGTGCATTAGCCTTGCCTAGCCTCACCGTGCCTTGCCTTGCATTACCCTTTCCTTGCCTTGCCGTGCATTTCCTAGCCGTGTGTTGTCGTGCCTTAGCCTTGTTACCCCTTGCCGTGCCGTTCCTTCCGTTACACTTGCCTTGCCTTGCCTTCCCTTGCTTTCCCTTTCCTTCCTTGCATTCCGTTACTCCTTGCTTGCTTTCCGTGCATTGCCTAGCCTTGCGTTGTCGTGCATTAGCCTTGCCTCGCCTGACCGTGCCTTGCCTTGCGTTACCCTTTCCTTGCCTTGCCGTGCATTGCCTAGCGTGCGTTGTCGTGCCTTAGCCTTGTTTCCCCTTGCCGTGCCGTTCCTTCCGTTACACTTGCCTTTCTTTGCTTTCCCTTGCCTTCCTTACTTCCGTTACTCTTTGCTTGCCTTCCGTGCATTGCCAAGCCTTGCGTTGTCGTGCCTTAGCCTTGCCTCCCCTGACCGTGCTTTCCCATGCGTTACTCTTTGCTTGCCTTCCCTGCATTGCCTAGCCTTGCGTTGTCGTGCCTTAGCCTTATCTCGCCTGACCGTGCCTTCCTTTGCTTTAAGCTTTCCTTGCATTGTCGTGCATTACCTAGCCTTGCGTTGTCGTGCATTAGCCTTGCCTAGCCTCACCGTGCCTTGCCTTGCGTTACTCTTTCCTTGCCTTGCCGTGCATTTCCTAGCCGTGTGTTGTCGTGCCTTAGCCTTGTTACTCCTTGCCGTGCCGTTCCTTCCGTTACCCTTGCCTTCCCTTGCTTTCCCTTTCCTTCCTTGCATTCCGTTACTCCTTGCTTGCTTACCGTGCATTGCCTAGCCTTGCGTTGGCTTTCCTTAGCCGTGCCTCGCCTGACCGTGCTTTCCCATGCGTTACCCTTTCCTTGCCTTGCCGTGCATTGCCCAGCCTGCGTTGCCGTGCCTTAGCCTTGTTTCCCCTTGCCGTGCAGTTCCTTCCGTTACCCTTGCCTTTCCTTGCTTTTCCTTGCCTTGCTTACCTTCCGTTACTCTTTGCTTCCCTTCCCTGCATTGCCTAGCCTTGCGTTGTCGTGCCTTAGCCTTATCTCGCCTGACCGTGCCTTCCTTTGCTTTAAGCTTTCCTTGCATTGTCGTGCATTGCCTAGCCTTGCGTTGTCGTGCATTAGCCTTGCCTAGCCTCACCGTGCCTTGCCTTGCGTTACCCTTTCCTTGCCTTGCCGTGCATTGCCTAGCCGTGCGTTGTCGTGCCTTAGTTTTGTTTCCCCTTGCCGTGGCGTGCCTTTTGTTACACTTGCCTTGACTGGCTTTGACTTGCCTTCCTTTCCTTCCGTTACTCTTTCCTTGCCTTGCCGTGCATTGCCTAGCCTTGCATTGTCGTGCCTTATCCTTGCCTCACCTGACAGTGCCTTCCCCTGCGTTACCCTTTCCTTGCCTTGCCGTGCTTTGCGTAACCCTGCGTTGCCGTGCCTTAGCCTTGTTACCCCTTGCCGTGCCTTTCCTTCCGTTACCCTTGCCTTCCCTTGCTTTCCCTTGCCTTCCTTGCGTTCCGTTACTCTTTGCTTGCTTTCCGTGCATTGCCTAGCCTTGCGTTGTCATGCCTTAGCCTTGCATCGCCTGACCGTGCTTTGCCATGCGTTAGCCTTTCCTTGCATTGCCGTGCATTGCCTAGCGTGCGTTGTCGTGCCTTAGCCTTGTTTCCCCTTGCCGTGCCGTTCCTTATGTTACACTTCCCTTTCCTTCCTTTCCCTTGCCTTCCTTACCTTCCGTTACTCTTTGCTTGCAATCCGTGCATTGCCTAGCCTTGCGTTGTTGTGCCTTAGCCTTGCCTCGCCTGAACGTCCTTTCCCATGCGTTGTTGTGCCTTAGCCTTGTTTCCCCTTGCCGTGCCGTTCCATCCGTTACCCTGGCCTTTACTTCCTTTTCCTTGCCTTGCTTACCTTCCGTTACTCTTTGCTTGCCTTCCCTAAATTTCCTAGCCTTGCGTTGTCGTGCCTTAGCCTTATCTCGCCTGACCTTGCCTTCCTTTGCTTTAAGCTTTCCTTGCATTGTCGTGCATCGCCTAGCCTTGCGTTTTCGTGCATTAGCCTTGAGTAGCCTCACCGTGCCTTTTCTTGCGTTACCCTTTGCTTGCCTTGCCGTGCATTGCCTAGCCGTGCCTTGTCGTGCCTTAGCCTTGTTTCCCCTTGCCGTGCCGTTCCTTCCGTTACACTTGCCTTTCTTTGCTTTCCCTTTCCTTCCTTACCTTCCGTTTCTCTTTGCTTCCATTCCGTGCATTGCCTAGCCTTGGGTTGTCGTGCCTTAGCCTTGCCTCGCCTGACCGTGCTTTCCCATGCGTTACCCTTTGTTGCCTTGCCGTGCATTGCCTAGCGTGCGTTGTCGTGCCTTAGCCTTGTTTCCCCTTGCCGTGCCGTTCCTTCCGTTACCATTGCCTTTCCTTGCTTTCCCTTGCCTTCCTTACCTTCCGTTACTCTTTGCTTGCCTTCCGTTCATTGCCTAGCCTTGCGTTGTCGTGCCTTAGCCTTATCTCGCCTGACCGTGCCTTCCTTTGCTTTAAGCTTTCCTTGCATTGTCGTGCATTGCCTAGCCTTGCGTTGTCGTGCATTAACCTTGCGTAGCCTCACCGTGCCTTGCCTTGCGTTACCCTTTCCTTGCCTTGCCGTGCATTTCCTAGCCGTGTGTTGTCGTGCCTTAGCCTTGTTACCCCTTGCCGTGCCGTTACTTCCGTTACCCTTGCCTTCCCTTGCTTTCCCTTTAATCCCTTGCATTCCGTTACTCCTTGCTTGCTTTCCGTGCATTGCCTAGCCTTGCGTTGGCTTTCCTTAGTCTTGCCTCGCCTGACCGTGCTTTCCCATGCGTTACCCTTTCCTTGCCTTGCCGTGCATTGCCTAGCGTGCGTTGTCGTGCCTTAGCCTTGTTTCCCCTTGCCGTGCCGTTCCTTCCGTTACACTTGCCTTTCTTTGCTTTCCCTTGCCTTCCTTGCGTTCCGTTACTCTTTGCTTGCCTTCCGTGCATTGCCAAGCCTTGCGTTGTCGTGCCTTAGCCTTGCCTCCCCTGACCGTGCTTTCCCATGCGTTACTCTTTGCTTGCCTTCCCGGCATTGCGTAGCCTTGCGTTGTCGTGCCTTTGCCTTGCCTCGCCTGACCGTGCTTTCCCATGCGTTACCCTTTCCTTTCCTTGCCGTGCATTGCCTAGCGTGCGTTGTCGTGCCTTAGCCTTGTTTCCCCTTGCCGTGCCGTTCCTTCCGTTACCCTTGACGTCCCTTGCTTTCCCTTGCCTTCCTTGCGTTCCGTTACTCTTTGCTTGCTTTCCGTGCATTGCCTAGCCTTGCGTTGTCATGCCTTAGGCTTGCCTCGCCTGACCGTGCTTTCCCATGCTTTACCCTTTCCTTGCCTTGCCGTGCATTGCCTAGCGTGCGTTGTCGTGCCTTAGCCTTGTTTCCCCTTGCCGTGCCGTTCCTTCCGTTACCCTTGCCTTGCCTTACTTTTCCTTGCCTTGCTTACCTTCCGTTACTCTTTGCTTCCCTTCCCTGCATTGCCTAGCCTTGCGTTGTCGTGCCTTAGCCTTATCTCGCCTGACCGTGCCTTCCTTTGCTTTAAGCTTTCCTTGCATTGTCGTCCATTGCCTAGCCTTGCGTTGTCGTGCATTAGCCTTGCCTAGCCTCACCGTGCCTTGCCTTGCGTTACCCTTTCCTTGCCTTGCCGTGCATTGCCTAGCCCTGCGTTGTCGTGCCTTAGCCTTCTTACCCCTTGCCGTGGCGTGCCTTTTGTTACACTTGCCTTTCCTGGCTTTGACTTGCCTTCCTTTCCTTCCGTTACTCTTTCCTTGCCTTGCCGTGCATTGCCTAGCCTTGCATTGTCGTGCCTTATCCTTGCCTCACCTGACCGTGCCTTCCCCTGCGTTACCCTTTCCTTGCATTGCCGTGCATTGCCTAGCCCTGCGTTGCCGTGCCTTAGCCTTGTTACCCCTTGCCGTGCCGTTCCTTCCGTTACCCTTGCCTTCCCTTGCTTTCCCTTGCCTTCCTTGCGTTCCGTTACTCTTTGCTTGCTTTCCGTGCATTGCCTAGCCTTGCGTTGTCATGCCTTAGCCTTGCATCGCCTGACCGTGCTTTCCCATGCGTTACCCTTTCCTTGCCTTTCCGTGCATTGCCTAGCCGTGCGTTGTCGTGCCTTAGCCTTGTTTCCCCTTGCCGTGCCGTTCCTTCCGTTACACTTGCCTTTCCTTCCTTTCCCTTGCCTTCCTTACCTTCCGTTACTCTTTGCTTGCCTTCCGTGCATTGCCTAGCCTTGCGTTGTCGTGCCTTAGCGTTGCCTCGCCTGACCGTGCTTTCAAATGCGTTACCCTTTCCTTGCCTTGCCGTTCATTGCCTAGCGTTCGGTGTCGTGCCTTAGACTTGTTTCCCCTTGCCGTGCCGTTCCTTCCGTTACCCTGGCCTTTCCTTCCTTTTCCTTGCCTTGCTTCCCTTCCGTTACTCTTTGCTTGCCTTCCCTGAATTTCCTAGCCTTGCGTTGTCGTGCCTTAGCCTTATCTCGCCTGACCTTGCCTTCCTTTGCTTTAAGCTTTCCTTCCATTGTCGTGCATCGCCTAGCCTTGCGTTTTCGTGCATTAGCTTTGCCTAGCCTCACCGTGCCGTTCCTTGCGTTACCCTTTGCTTGCCTTGCGGTGCATTGCCTAGCCGTGCGTTGTCGTGCCTTAGCCTTGTTTCCCCTTGCCGTGCCGTTCCTTCCGTTACACTTGCCTTTCTTTGCTTTCCCTTTCCTTCCTTACCTTCCGTTTCACTTTGCTTGCCTTCCGTGCATTGCCTAGCCTTGGGTTGTCGTGCCTTAGCCTTGCCTCGCCTGACCGTGCTTTCCCATGCGTTACCCTTTCCTTGCCTTGCCGCGCATTGCCTAGCGTGCGTTGTCGTGCCTTAGCATTGTTTCCCCTTGCCGTGCCGTTCCTTCCGTTACACTTGCCTTTCCTTGCTTTCCCTTGCCTTCCTTACCTTCCGTTACTCTTTGCTTGCCTTCCGTGCATTGCCTAGCCTTGCGGTGTCGTGCCTTAGCCTTATCTCGCCTGACCGTGCCTTCCTTTGCTTTAAGCTTTCCTTGCATTGTCGTGCATTGCCTAGCCTTGCGTTGTCGTGCATTAACCTTGCCTAGCCTCACCGTGCCTTGCCTTGCGTTACCCTTTCCTTGCCTTGCCGTGCATTGCCTAGCCGTGCGTTGTCGTGCCTTAGCCTTGTTTCCCCTTGCCATGGCGTGCCTTTTGTTACACTTGCCTTTCCTGGCTTTGACTTGCCTTCCTTTCCTTCCGTTACTCTTTCCTTGCCTTGCCGTGCATTGCCTAGCCTTGCATTGTCGTGCCTTATCCTTGCCTCACCTAACCGTGCCTTCCCCTGCGATACCCTTTCCTTGCCTTGCCGTGCATTGCCTAGCCCTGCGTTGCCGTGCCTTAGCCTTGTTACCCCTTGCCGTGCCGTTCCTTCCGTTACCCTTGCCTTCCCTTGCTTTCCCTTGCCTTCCTTGCGTTCCGTTACTCTTTGCTTGCTTTTCGTGCATTGCCTAGCCTTGCGTTGTCATGCCTTAGCCTTGCATCGCCTGACCGTGCTTTCCCATGCGTTACCCTTTACTTGCCTTTCCGTGCATTGCCTAGCCGTGCGTTGTCGTGCCTTAGCCTTGTTTCCCCTTGCCGTGCCGTTCCTTCCGTTACACTTGCCTTTCCTTGCTTTCCCTTGCCTTCCTTACCTTCCGTTACTCTTTGCTTGCCTTCCGTGCATTGCCTAGCCGTGCGTTGTCGTGCCTTAGCCTTGTTTCCCCTTGCCGTGCCGTTCCTTCCGTTACACTTGCCTTTCTTTGCTTTCCCTTTCCTTCCTTACCTTCCGTTTCTCTTTGCTTGCCTTTCCGTGCATTGCCTAGCCTTGGGTTGTCGTGCCTTAGCCTTGCCTCGCCTGACCGTGCTTTCCCATGCGTTACCCTTTGTTGCCTTGCCGTGCATTGCCTAGCGTGCGTTGTCGTGCCTTAGCCTTGTTTCCCCTTGCCGTGCCGTTCCTTCCGTTACCATTGCCTTTCCTTGCTTTCCCTTGCCTTCCTTACCTTCCGTTACTCTTTGCTTGCCTTCCGTTCATTGCCTAGCCTTGCGTTGTCGTGCCTTAGCCTTATCTCGCCTGACCGTGCCTTCCTTTGCTTTAAGCTTTCCTTGCATTGTCGTGCATTGCCTAGCCTTGCGTTGTCGTGCATTAACCTTGCGTAGCCTCACCGTGCCTTGCCTTGCGTTACCCTTTCCTTGCCTTGCCGTGCATTTCCTAGCCGTGTGTTGTCGTGCCTTAGCCTTGTTACCCCTTGCCGTGCCGTTACTTCCGTTACCCTTGCCTTCCCTTGCTTTCCCTTTAATCCCTTGCATTCCGTTACTCCTTGCTTGCTTTCCGTGCATTGCCTAGCCTTGCGTTGGCTTTCCTTAGTCTTGCCTCGCCTGACCGTGCTTTCCCATGCGTTACCCTTTCCTTGCCTTGCCGTGCATTGCCTAGCGTGCGTTGTCGTGCCTTAGCCTTGTTTCCCCTTGCCGTGCCGTTCCTTCCGTTACACTTGCCTTTCTTTGCTTTCCCTTGCCTTCCTTACCTTCCGTTACTCTTTGCTTGCCTTCCGTGCATTGCCAAGCCTTGCGTTGTCGTCCCTTAGGCTTGCCTCCCCTGACCGTGCTTTCCCATGCGTTACTCTTTGCTTGCCTTCCCGGCATTGCGTAGCCTTGCGTTGTCGTGCCTTTGCCTTGCCTCGCCTGACCGTGCTTTCCCATGCGTTACCCTTTCCTTGCCTTGCCGTGCATTGTCTAGCGTGCGTTGTCGTGCCTTAGCCTTGTTTCCCCTTGCCGTGCCGTTCCTTCCGTTACCCTTGACGTCCCTTGCTTTCCCTTGCCTTCCTTGCGTTCCGTTACTCTTTGCTTGCTTTCCGTGCATTGCCTAGCCTTGCGTTGTCATGCCTTAGGCTTGCCTCGCCTGACCGTGCTTTCCCATGCTTTACCCTTTCCTTGCCTTGCCGTGCATTGCCTAGCGTGCGTTGTCGTGCCTTAGCCTTGTTTCCCCTTGCCGTGCCGTTCCTTCCGTTACCCTTGCCTTTCCTTGCTTTTCCTAGCCTTGCTTACCTTCCGTTACTCTTTGCTTCCCTTCCCTGCATTGCCTAGCCTTGCGTTGTCGTGCCTTAGCCTTATCTCGCCTGACCGTGCCTTCCTTTGCTTTAAGCTTTCCTTGCATTGTCGTGCATTGCCTAGCCTTGCGTTGTCGTGCATTAGCCTTGCCTAGCCTCACCGTGCCTTGCCTTGCGTTACCCTTTCCTTGCCTTGCCGTGCATTGCCTAGCCGTGCGTTTTCGTGCCTTAGCTTTATTTCCCCTTGCCGTGGAGTGCCTTTTGTTACACTTGCCTTACCTGGATTTGACTTGCCTTCCTTTCCTTCCGTTACTCTTTTCTTGCCTTGCCGTGCATTGCCTAGCCTTGCATTGTCGTGCCTTATCCTTGCCTCACCTGACAGTGCCTTCCCCTGCGTTAGCCTTTCCTTGCCTTGCCTTGCATTGCCTAGCCCTGCGTTGCCGTGCCTTAGCCTTGTTACCCCTTGCCGTGCCGTTCCTTCCGTTACCCTTGCCTTCCCTTGCTTTCCCTTGCCTTCCTTGCGTTCCGTTACTCTTTGCTTGCTTTCCGTGCATTGCCTAGCCTTGCGTTGTCATGCCTTAGCCTTGCATCGCCTGACCGTGCTTTCCCATGCGTTACTCTTTCCTTGCCTTGCCGTGCATTGCCTAGCCGTGCGTTGTCGTGCCTTAGCCTTGTTTCCCCTTGCCGTGCCGTTCCTTATGTTACACTTGCCTTTCCTTCCTTTCCCTTGCCTTCCTTACCTTCCGTTACTCTTTGCTTGCAATCCGTGCATTGCCTAGCCTTGCGTTGTTGTGCCTTAGCCTTGCCTCGCCTGAACGTCCTTTCCCATGCGTTACCCTTTCGTTGCCTTGCCGTGCATTGCCTAGCCTGCGTTGCCGTGCCTTAGCCTTGTTTCCCCTTGCCGTGCCGTTCCATCCGTTACCCTGGCCTTTACTTCCTTTTCCTTGCCTTGCTTACCTTCCGTTACTCTTTGCTTGCCTTCCCTAAATTTCCTAGCCTTGCGTTGTCGTGCCTTAGCCTTATCTCGCCTGACCTTGCCTTCCTTTGCTTTAAGCTTTCCTTGCATTGTCGTGCATCGCCTAGCCTTGCGTTTTCGTGCATTAGCCTTGAGTAGCCTCACCGTGCCTTTCCTTGCGTTACCCTTTGCTTGCCTTGCCGTGCATTGCCTAGCCGTGCCTTGTCGTGCCTTAGCCTTGTTTCCCCTTGCCGTGCCGTTCCTTCCGTTACACTTGCCTTTCTTTGCTTTCCCTTTCCTTCCTTACCTTCCGTTTCTCTTTGCTTGCATTCCGTGCATTGCCTAGCCTTGGGTTGTCGTGCCTTAGCCTTGCCTCGCCTGACCGTGCTTTCCCATGCGTTACCCTTTGTTGCCTTGCCGTGCATTGCCTAGCGTGCGTTGTCGTGCCTTAGCCTTGTTTCCCCTTGCCGTGCCGTTCCTTCCGTTACCATTGCCTTTCCTTGCTTTCCCTTGCCTTCCTTACCTTCCGTTACTCTTTGCTTGCCTTCCGTTCATTGCCTAGCCTTGCGTTGTCGTGCCTTAGCCTTATCTCGCCTGACCGTGCCTTCCTTTGCTTTAAGCTTTCCTTGCATTGTCGTGCATTGCCTAGCCTTGCGTTGTCGTGCATTAACCTTGCGTAGCCTCACCGTGCCTTGCCTTGCGTTACCCTTTCCTTGCCTTGCCGTGCATTGCCTAGCGTGCGTTGTCGTGCCTTAGACTTGTTTCCCCTTGCCGTGCCGTTCCTTCCGTTACACTTGCCTTTCCTTGCTTTCCCTTGCCTTCCTTACCTTCCGTTACTCTTTGCTTGCCTTCCGTGCATTGCCAAGCCTTGCGTTGTCCTGCCTTAGCCTTGCCTCCCCTGACCGTGCTTTCCCATGCGTTACTCTTTGCTTGCCTTCCCGGCATTCCGTAGCCTTGCGTTGTCGTGCCTTTGCCTTGCCTCGACTGACCGTGCTTTCCCATGCGTTACCCTTTCCTTTCCTTGCCGTGCATTGCCTAGCGTGCGTTGTCGTGCCTTAGCCTTGTTTCCCCTTGCCGTGCCGTTCCTTCCGTTACCCTTGACGTCCCTTGCTTTCCCTTGCCTTCCTTGCGTTCCGTTACTCTTTGCTTGCTTTCCGTGCATTGCCTAGCCTTGCGTTGTCATGCCTTAGGCTTGCCTCGCCTGACCGTGCTTTCCCATGCTTTACCCTTTCCTTGCCTTGCCGTGCATTGCCTAGCGTGCGTTGTCGTGCCTTAGCCTTGTTTCCCCTTGCCGTGCCGTTCCTTCCGTTACCCTTGCCTTGCCTTGCTTTTCCTTGCCTTGCTTACCTTCCGTTACTCTTTGCTTCCCTTCCCTGCATTGCCTAGCCTTGCGTTGTCGTGCCTTAGCCTTATCTCGCCTGACCGTGCCTTCCTTTGCTTTAAGCTTTCCTTGCATTGCCGTGCATTGCCTAGCCTTGCGTTGTCGTGCCTTAGCCTTGCCTCGCCTGACCGTGCCTTGCCTTGCGTTACCCTTTCCTTGCATTGTCGTGCATTGCCTAGCCTTGCGTTGCCGTGCCTTAGCCTTGTTACCCCTTGCCGTGCCGTTCCTTCCGTTACCCTTGCCTTCCCTTGCTTTCCCTTGCCTTCCTTGCGTTCCGTTACTCTTTGCTTGCTTTCCGTGCATTGCCTAGCCTTGCGTTGTCATGCCTTAGCCTTGCATCGCCTGACCGTGCTTTCCCATGCGTTACCCTTTCCTTGCCTTTCCGTGCATTGCCTAGCCGTGCGTTGTCGTGCCTTAGCCTTGTTTCCCCTTGCCGTGCCGTTCCTTCCGTTACACTTGCCTTTCCTTCCTTTCCCTTGCCTTCCTTACCTTCCGTTACTCTTTGCTTGCCTTCCGTGCATTGCCTAGCCTTGCGTTGTCGTGCCTTAGCGTTGCCTCGCCTGACCGTGCTTTCAAATGCGTTACCCTTTCCTTGCCTTGCCGTTCATTGCCTAGCGTTCGGTGTCGTGCCTTAGACTTGTTTCCCCTTGCCGTGCCTTTCCTTGCGTTACCCTGGCCTTTCCTTCCTTTTCCTTGCCTTGCTTCCCTTCCGTTACTCTTTGTTTGGCTTCCCTGAATTTCCAGCCTTGCGTTGTCGTGCCTTAGCCTTATCTCGCCTCACCTTGCCTTCCTTTGCTTTAAGCTTTCCTTCCATTGTCGTGCATCGCCTAGCCTTGCGTTTTCGTGCATTAGCTTTGCCTAGCCTCACCGTGCCTTTCCTTGCGTTACCCTTTCCTTGCCTTGCCGTGCATTGCCTAGCCGTGCGTTGTCGTGCCTTAGCCTTGTTTCCCCTTGCCGTGCCGTTCCTTTTGTTACACTTGCCTTGCCTGGCTTTGCCTTGCCTTCCTTTCCTTCCGTTGCTCTTTCCTTGCCCTGCCGTGCATTGCCTAGCCCTGCGTTGTCGTGCCTTAGCCTTGTTTCCCCTTGCCGTGCCGTTCCTTCCGTTACCATTGCCTTCCCTTGCTTTCCCTTGCCTTCCTTGCGTTCCGTTACTCTTTGCTTGCTTTCCGTGCATTGCCTAGCCTTGCGTTGTCGTGCCTTAGCCTTGCCTCGCCTGACCGTGCTTTCCCATGCGTTACCCTGTCCTTGCCTTGCCGTGCATTGCCTAGCGTGCGTTGTCGTGCCTTAGCCTTGTTTCCCCTTGCCGTGCCGTTCCTTCCGTTACCCTTGCCTTTCCTTGCTTTTCCTTGCCTTCCTTACGTTCCGTTACTCTTTGCTTGCTTTCCGTGCATTGCCTAGCCTTGCGTTGTCATGCCTTAGCCTTGCCTCGCCTGACCGTGCTTTCCCATGCTTTACCCTTTCCTTGCCTTGCCGTGCATTGCCTAGCGTGCGTTGTCGTGCCTTAGCCTTGTTTCCCCTTGCCGTGCCGTTCCTTCCGTTACCCTTGCCTTTCCTTGCTTTTCCTTGCCTTGCTTACCTTCCGTTACTCTTTGCTTGCCTTCCCTGCATTGCCTAGCCTTGCGTTGTCGTGCCTTAGCCTTATCTCGCCTGACCGTGCCTTCCTTTGCTTTAAGCTTTCCTTGCATTGCCGTGCATTGCCTAGCCTTGCGTTGTCGTGCCTTAGCCTTGCCTGCCTGACCGTGCCTTCCCTTGCGTTACCCTTTCCTTGCCTTGCCGTGCATTGCCTAGCCGTGCTTGTCGTGCCTTAGCCTTGTTTCCCCTTGCCGTGCCGTTCCTTGTTACCCTTGCCTTGCCTTGCCTTCTTGCGTTACTCTTTGCTTGCTTTGCATTGCCTAGCCGTTGTGCCTTAGCCTTGCCTCGCCTGCCTTCCCATGCGTTACCCTTTCCTTGCCTTTCCGTGCATTGCCTTGCGTTGTCGTGCCTTAGCCTTGTTTCCCCTTGCCGTGCCGTTCCTTCCGTTACACTTGCCTTTCCTTGCTTTCCCTTGCCTTCCTTACCTTCCGTTTCTCTTTGCTTGCCTTCCGTGCATTGCCTAGCCTTGCGTTGTCGTGCCTTAGCGTTGCCTCGCCTGACCGTGCTTTCCCATGCGTTACCCTTTCCTTGCCTTGCCGTTCATTGCCTAGCGTTCGTTGTCGTGCCTTAGCCTTGTTTCCCCTTGCCGTGCCGTTCCTTCCGTTACCCTGGCCTTTCCTTCCTTTTCCTTGCCTTGCTTACCTTCCGTTACTCTTTGCTTCCCTTCCCTGAATTGCCTAGCCTTGCGTTGTCGTGCCTTAGCCTTATCTCGCCTGACCTTGCCTTCCTTTGCTTTAAGCTTTCCTTGCATTGTCGTGCATTGCCTAGCCTTGCGTTTTCGTGCATTAGCCTTGCCTAGCCTCACCGTGCCTTGCCTTGCGTTACCCTTTCCTTGCCTTGCCGTGCATTGCCTAGCCGTGCGTTGTCGTGCCTTAGCCTTGTTTCCCCTTGCCGTGGCGTGCCTTGTTACACTTGCTGCTTCCTTGCCTTCTTACACTTGCCTTGCCTAGCCTTGCGTTGTCGTGCCTTAGCCTTGCCTCGCCTGAACGTGCTTTCCCATGCGTTACCCTTTCCTTGCCTTGCCGTGCATTGCCTAGCCTGCGTTGCCGTGCCTTAGCCTTGTTTCCCCTTGCCGTGCCGTTCCTTCCGTTACCCTTGCCTTCCCTTGCTTTCCTTGCCTTCCTTGCTTCCGTTACTCTTTGCTTGCCTTCCGTGCATTGCCTAGCCTTGCGTTGTCGTGCCTTAGCCTTGCCTCGCCTGACCGTGCTTTCCCATGCGTTACCCTTTCCTTGCCTTGCCGTGCATTGCCTAGCGTGCGTTGTCGTGCCTTAGCCTTGTTTCCCCTTGCCGTGCCGTTCCTTCCGTTACCCTTGCCTTTCCTTGCTTTCCCTTGCCTTCCTTACCTTCCGTTACTCTTTGCTTGCCTTCCGTGCATTGCCTAGCCTTGCGTTGTCGTGCCTTAGCCTTATCTCGCCTGACCGTGCCTTCCTTTGCTTTAAGCTTTCCTTGCATTGTCGTGCATTGCCTAGCCTTGCGTTTTCGTGCATTAGCCTTGCCTAGCCTCACCGTGCCTTTCCTTGCGTTACCCTTTCCTTGCCTTGCCGTGCATTGCCTAGCCGTGCGTTGTCGTGCCTTAGCCTTGTTTCCCCTTGCCGTGCCGTTCCTTCCGTTACACTTGCCTTTCCTTGCTTTCCCTTGCCTTCCTTACCTTCCGTTACTCTTTGCTTGCCTTCCGTGCATTGCCTAGCCTTGCGTTGTCGTGCCTTAGCCTTGCCTTGCCTGACCGTGCTTTCCCATGCGTTACCCTTTCCTTGCCTTGCCGTGCATTGCCTAGCGTGCGTTGTCGTGCCTTAGCCTTGTTTCCCCTTGCCGTGCCGTTCCTTCCGTTACCATTGCCTTTCCTTGCTTTCCGTTGCCTTCCTTACCTTCCGTTACTCTTTCCTTGCCTTCCCTGCATTGCCTAGCCTTGCGTTGTCGTGCCTTAGCCTTATCTCTTCTGGCCGTGCCTTCCTTTGCTTTAAGCTTTACTTGCATTGTCGTGCATTGCCTAGCCTTGCGTTGTCGTGCATTAGCCTTGCCTAGCCTCACCGTGCCTTGCCTTCCGTTACCCTTTCCTTGCATTGCCGTGCATTGCCTAGCCGTGCGTTGCCGTGCCTTAGCCTTGTTTCCCCTTGCCGTTGCGTGCCTTTTGTTACACTTGCCTTGCCTGGCTTTGCCTTGCCTTCCTTTCCTTCCGTTACTCTTTCCTTGCCCTGCCGTGCATTGCTTAGCCCTGCGTTGTCGTGCCTTAGCCTTGTTTCCCCTTGCCGTGCCGTTCCTTCCGTTACCCTTGCCTTCCCTTGCTTTCCCTTGCCTTCCTTGCGTTCCGTTACTCTTTGCTTGCTTTCCGTGCATTGCCTAGCCTTGCGTTGCCGTGCCTTAGCCTTGCCTCGCCTGACCGTGCTTTCCCATGCATTACCCTGTCCTTGCCTTGCCGTGCATTGCCTAGCGTGCGTTGTCGTGCCTTAGCCTTGTTTCCCCTTGCCTTGCCGTTCCTTCCGTTACCATTGCCTTTCCTTGCTTTCCCTTGCCTTCCTTACCTTCCATTACTCTTTGCTTGCCTTCCGTGCATTGCCTAGCCTTGCGTTGTCGTGCCTTAGCCTTATCTCGCCTGACCGTGCCTTCCTTTGCTTTAAGCTTTCCTTGCATTGTCGTGCATTGCCTAGCCTTGCGTTTTCGTGCATTAGCCTTGCCTAGCCTCACCGTGCCTTTCCTTGCGTTACCCTTTGCTTGCCTTGCCGTGCATTGCCTAGCCGTGCGTTGTCGTGCCTTAGCCTTGTTTCCCCTTGCCGTGCCGTTCCTTCCGTTACACTTGACTTTCTTTGCTTTCCCTTTCCTTCCTTACCTTCCGTTACTCTTTGCTTGCCTTCCGTGCATTGCCTAGCCTTGCGTTGTCGTGCCTTAGCCTTGCCTTGCCTGACCGTGCTTTCCCATGCGTTACCCTTTCCTTGCCTTGCCGTGCATTTCCTAGCGTGCGTTGTCGTGCCTTAGACTTGTTTCCCCTTGCCGTGCCGTTCCTTCCGTTACCATTGCCTTTCCTTGCTTTCCCTTGCCTTCCTTACCTTCCTTTACTCTTTTCTTGCCTTCCCTGCATTGCCTAGCCTTGCGTTGTCGTGCCTTAGCCTTATCTCGCCTGACCGTGCCTTCCTTTGCTTTAAGCGTTACTTGCATTGTCGTGCATTGCCTAGCCTTGCGTTGTCGTGCATTAGCCTTGCCTAGCCTCACCGTGCCTTGCCTTCCGTTACCCTTTCCTTGCCTTGCCGTGCATTTCCTAGCCGTGTGTTGTCGTGCCTTAGCCTTGTTTCCCCTTGCCGTTGCGTGCCTTTTATTACACTTGCCTTGCCTGGCTTTGCCTTGCCTTCCTTTCCTTCCGTTACTCTTTCCTTGCCTTGCCGTGCATTGCCTAGCCCTGCGTTGTCGTGCCTTAGCCTTGTTACCCCTTGCCGTGCCGTTCCTTCCGTTACCCTTGCCTTCCCTTGCTTTCCCTTGCCTTCCTTGCGTTCCGTTACTCTTTGCTTGCTTTCCGTGCATTGCCTAGCCTTGCGTTGTCGTGCCTTAGCCTTGCCTCGCCTGACCGTGCTTTCTCATGCGTTACCCTTTCCTTGCCTTGCCGTGCATTGCCTAGCGTGCGTTGTCGTGCCTTAGCCTTGTTTCCCCTTGAAGTGCCGTTCCTTCCGTTACCATTGCCTTTCCTTGCTTTCCCTTGCCTTCCTTACCTTCCGTTACTCTTTGCTTGCCTTCCGTGCATTGCCTAGCCTTGCGTTGTCGTGCCTTAGCCTTATCTCGCCTGACCGTGCCTTCCTTTGCTTTAAGCTTTCCTTGCATTGTCGTGCATTGCCTAGCCTTGCGTTTTCGTGCATTAGCCTTGCCTAGCCTCACCGTGCCTTTCCTTGCGTTACCCTTTGCTTGCCTTGCCGTGCATTGCCTAGCCGTGCGTTGTCGTGCCTTAGCCTTGTTTCCCCTTGCCGTGCCGTTCCTTCCGTTACACTTGACTTTCTTTGCTTTCCCTTTCCTTCCTTACCTTCCGTTACTCTTTGCTTGCCTTCCGTGCATTGCCTAGCCTTGAGTTGTCGTGCCTTAGCCTTGCCTTGCCTGACCGTGCTTTCCCATGCGTTACCCTTTCCTTGCCTTGCCGTGCATTTCCTAGCGTGCGTTGTCGTGCCTTAGCCTTGTTTCCCCTTGCCGTGCCGTTCCTTCCGTTACCATTGCCTTTCCTTGCTTTCCGTTGCCTTCCTTACCTTCCTTTACTCTTTGCTTGCCTTCCCTGCATTGCCTAGCCTTGCGTTGTCATGCCTTAGGCTTGCCTCGCCTGACCGTGCTTTCCCATACGTCACCATTTCCTTGCCTTGCCGTGCATTGCCTAGCGTGCGTTGTCGTGCCTTAGCCTTGTTTCCCCTTGCCGTGCCGTTCCTTCCGTTACACTTGCCTTTCCTTGCTTTCCCTTGCCTTCCTTACCTTCCGTTACTCTTTGCTTGCCTTCCGTGCATTGCCTAGCCTTGCGTTGTAGTGCCGTAGCCTTATCTCGCCTGACCGTGCCTTCCTTTGCTTTAAGCTTTCCTTGAATTGTCGTGCATTGCCTAGCCTTGCGTTGTCGTGCATTAGCCTTGCCTAGCCTCACCGTTCCTTGCCTTGCGTTACCCTTTCCTTGCCTTGCCGTGCATTGCCTAGCCGTGCCTTGTCGTGCCTTAGCCTTGATTCCCCTTGCCGTGGCGTGCCTTTTGTTACACTTGCCTTGCCTGGCTTTGCCTTGCCTTCCTTTCCTTCCGTTACTCTTTCCTTGCCTTGCCGTGCATTGCCTAGCCTTGCATTGTCGTGCCTTATCCTTGCCTCACCTTACCGTGCATTCCCCTGCGTTACCCTTTCCTTGCCTTGCCGTGCATTGCCTAGCCTTGCGTTGTCGTGCCTTAGCGTTGCCTCGCCTGACCGCGCTTTCAAATGCGTTACCCTTTCCTTGCCTTGCCGTTCATTGCCTAGCGTTCGGTGTCGTGCCTTAGACTTGTTTCCCCTTGCCGTGCCGTTCCTTCCGTTACCCTGGCCTTTCCTTCCTTTTCCTTGCCTTGCTTACCTTCCGTTACTCTTTGCTTGCCTTCCCTGAATTGCCTAGCCTTGCGTTGTCGTGCCTTTGCCTTATCTCGCCTGACCTTGCCTTCCTTTGCTTTAAGCTTTCCTTGCATTGTCGTGCATTGCCTAGCCTTGCGTTTTCGTGCATTAGCCTTGCCTAGCCTCACCGTGCCTTGACTTGCGTTACCCTTTGCTTGCCTTGCCGTGCATTGCCTAGCCGTGCGTTGTCGTGCCTTAGCCTTGTTTCCCCTTGCCGTGCAGTTCCTTCCGTTACACTTGCATTTCTTTGCTTTCCCTTGCCTTCCTTACCTTCCGTTACTCTTTGCTTGCCTTCCGTGCATTGCCTAGCCTTGCGTTGTCGTGCCTTAGCCTTGCCTCGCCTGAACGTGCTTTCCCATGCGTTACCCTTTCCTTGCCTTGCCGTGCATTGCTCAGCCTGCGTTGCCGTGCCTTAGCCTTGTTTCCGCTTTCCGTGCCGTTCCTTCCGTTACCCTTGCCTTTCCTTGCCTTTCCTTGCCTTCCTTACCTTCCGTTACTCTTTGCTTGCCTTCCCTGCATTGCCTAGCCTTGCGTTGTCGTGCCTTAGCCTTGACTCGCCTGACCGTGCCTTCCTTTGCTTTACGCTTTCCTTGCCTTGCCGTGCATTGCCTAGCCTTGCATTGTCGTGCCTTATCCTTGCCTCACCTGACCGTGCCTTCCCCTGCGTTACCCTTTCCTTGCCTTGCCGTGCATTGCCTAGCCCTGCGTTGTCGTGCCTTAGCCTTGTTACCCCTTGCCGTGCCGTTCCTTCCGTTACACTTGCCTTTCCTTGCTTTCCCTTGCCTTCCTTACCTTCCGTTACTCTTTGCTTGCCTTCCGTGCATTGCCTAGCCTTGCGTTGTCGTGCCTTAGCCTTATCTCGCCTGACCTTGCCTTCCTTTGCTTTAACTTTTCCTTGCATTGTCGTGCATCGCCTAGCCTTGCGTTTTCGTGCATTAGCCTTGCCTAGCCTCACCGTGCCTTTCCTTGCGTTACCCTCTGCTTGCCTTGCCGTGCATTGCCTAGCCGTGCGTTGTCGTGCCTTAGCCTTGTTTCCCCTTGCCGTGCCGTTCCTTCCGTTACACTTGCCTTTCTTTGCTTTCCCTTGCCTTCCTTACCTTCCGTTACTCTTTGCTTGCCTTCCGTGCATTGCCTAGCCTTGCGTTGTCGTGCCTTAGCCTTGCCTCGCCTGACCGTGCTTTCCCATGCGTTACCCTTTCCTTGCCTTGCCGTGCATTGCCTAGCGTGCGTTGTCGTGCCTTAGCCTTGTTTCCCCTTGCCGTGCCGTTCCTTCCGTTACCATTGCCTTTCCTTGCTTTCCCTTGCCTTCCTTACCTTCCGTTACTCTTTGCTTGCCTTCCGTGCATTGCCTAGCCTTGCGTTGTCGTGCCTTAGCCTTGCCTAGCCTCACCGTGCCTTGCCTTGCGTTACCCTTTCCTTGCCTTGCCGTGCATTGCCTAGCCGTGCGTTGTCGTGCCTTAGCCTTGTTTCCCCTTGCCGTGGCGTGCCTTTTGTTACACTTGCCTTGCCTGGCTTTGCCTTGCCTTCCTTTCCTTCCGTTACTCTTTCCTTGCCTTGCCGTGCATTGCCTAGCCTTGCGTTGTCGTGCCTTACCTTGCCTTGACCCTTTGCATTACCTTTCCTTGCCTTGCCGTGCATTGCCTAGCTGCCGTGCCTTAGCCTTGTTCCCCTTGCCGTGCCGTTCCTTCCGTTACCCTTGCCTTTCGTTGCTTTCCCTTGCCTTCCTTACCTTCCGTTACTCTTTGCTTGCCTTCCGTGCATTGCCTAGCCTTGCGTTGTCGTGCCTTAGCCTTATCTCGCCTGACCGTGCCTTCCTTTGCTTTAAGCTTTCCTTGCATTGTCGTGCATTGCCTAGCCTTGCGTTTTCGTGCATTAGCCTTGCCTAGCCTCACCGTGCCTTTCCTTGCGTTACCCTTTGCTTGCCTTGCCGTGCATTGCCTAGCCGTGCGTTGTCGTGCCTTAGCCTTGTTTCCCCTTGCCGTGCCGTTCCTTCCGTTACACTTGACTTTCTTTGCTTTCCCTTTCCTTCCTTACCTTCCGTTACTCTTTGCTTGCCTTCCGTGCATTGCCTAGCCTTGATTGTCGTGCCTTAGCCTTGCCTCGCCTGACCGTGCTTTCCCATGCGTTACCCTTTCCTTGCCTTGCCGTGCATTGCCTAGCGTGCGTTGTCGTGCCTTAGCCTTGTTTCCCCTTGCCGTGCCGTTCCTTCCGTTACCATTGCCTTTCCTTGCTTTCCTTGCCTTCCTTACCTTCCGTTACTCTTTGCTTGCCTTCCCTGCATTGCCTAGCCTTGCGTTGTCGTGCCTTAGCCTTATCTCGCCTGACCGTGCCTTCCTTTGCTTTAAGCTTTACTTGCATTGTCGTGCATTGCCTAGCCTTGCGTTGTCGTGCATTAGCCTTGCCTAGCCTCACCGTGCCTTGCCTTCCGTTACCCTTTCCTTGCCTTGCCGTGCATTTCCTAGCCGTGTGTTGTCGTGCCTTAGCCTTGTTTCCCCTTGCCGTTGCGTGCCTTTTGTTACACTTGCCTTGCCTGGCTTTGCCTTGCCTTCCTTTCCTTCCGTTACTCTTTCCTTGCCTTGCCGTGCATTGCCTAGCCTTGCGTTGTCGTGCCTTAGCCTTGTTCCCCTTGCCGTGCCGTTCCTTCCGTTACCCTTGCCTTCCCTTTGCTTTCCCTTGCCTTCCTTGCCTTCCGTTACTCTTTGCTTGCTTTCCGTGCATTGCCTAGCCTTGCGTTGTCGTGCCTTAGCCTTGCCTCGCCTGACCGTGCTTTCCCATGCGTTACCCTTTCCTTGCCTTGCCGTGCATTGCCTAGCGTGCGTTGTCGTGCCTTAGCCTTGTTTCCCCTTGCCGTGCCGTTCCTTCCGTTACCATTGCCTTTCCTTGCTTTCCCTTGCCTTCCTTACCTTCCGTTACTCTTTGCTTGCCTTCCGTGCATTGCCTAGCCTTGCGTTGTCGTGCCTTAGCCTTGCCTTTAGCCTCACCGTGCCTTGTTTCCTTGCGTTACCCTTTCCTTGCCTTGCCGTGCATTGCCTAGCCGTGCGTTGTCGTGCCTTAGCCTTGTTTCCCCTTGCCGTGGCGTGCCTTTTGTTACACTTGCCTTGCCTGGCTTTGCCTTGCCTTCCTTTCCTTCCGTTACTCTTTCCTTGCCTTGCCGTGCATTGCCTAGCCTTGCATTGTCGTGCCTTATCCTTGCCTCACCTGACCGTGCCTTCCCCTGCATTACACTTTCCTTGCCTTGCCGTGCATTGCCTAGCCCTGCGTTGCCGTGCCTTAGCCTTGTTACCCCTTGCCGTGCCGTTCCTTCCGTTACCCTTGCCTTCCCTTGCTTTCCCTTGCCTTCCTTGCGTTCCGTTACTCTTTGCTTGCTTTCCGTGCATTGCCTAGCCTTGCGTTGTCATGCCTTAGCCTTGCATCGCCTGACCGTGCTTTATCATGCGTTACCCTTTCCTTGCCTTGCCGTTCATTGCCTAGCGTTCGGTGTCGTGCCTTAGACTTTTTTCCTCTTGCCGTGCCGTTCCTTCCGTTACCCTGGCCTTTCCTTCCTTTTCCTTGCCTTGCTTACCTTCCGTTACTCTTTGCTTGCCTTCCCTGAATTTCCTAGCCTTACCTTGTCGTGCCTTAGCCTTATCTCGCCTGACCTTGCCTTCCTTTGCTTTAAGTTTCCTTGCATTGTCGTGCATCGCCTAGCCTTGCGTTTTCGTGCATTAGCCTTGCCTAGCCTCACCGTGCCTTTCCTTGCGTTACCCTTTGCTTGCCGTGTCGTGCATTGCCTAGCCGTGCGTTGTCGTGCCTTAGCCATGTTTCCCCTTGCCGTGCCGTTCCTTCCGTTACACTTGCCTTTCTTTGCTTTCCCTTGCCTTCCTTACCTTCCGTTACTCTTTGCTAGCCTTCCGTGCATTGCGTAGCCTTGCGTTGTCGTGCCTTAGCCTTGCCTCGCCTGAACGTGCTTTCCCATGCGTTACCCTTTCCTTGCCTTTCCGTGCATTGCCTAGCCTACGTTGCCGTGCCTTAGCCTTGTTTCCCCTTGCCGTGCCGTTCCTTCCATTACCCTTGCCTTCCCTTGCTTTCCCTTGCCTTCCTTGCGTTCCGTTACTCTTTGCTTGCTTTCCGTGCATTGCCAAGCCTTGCGTTGTCATGACTTAGCATTGCCTCGCCTGACCGTGATTTCCCATGCGTTACCCTTTCCTTGCCTTGCCGTGCATTGCCTAGCGTGCATTGTCGTGCCTTAGCCTTGTTTCCCTTGCCGTGCCGTTCCTTCCGTTACCATTGCCTTTCCTTGCTTTCCCTTGCCTTCCTTACCTTCCGTTACTCTTTCCTTGCCTTGCCGTGCATTGCCTAGCTTTGCATTGTCGTGCCTTATCCTTGCCTCACCTGACCGTGCCTTCCCCTGCGTTACCCTTTCCTTGCCTTGCCGTGCATTGCCTAGCTGTGCGTTGTCATGCCTTAGCCTTGTTTCCCCTTGCCGTGCCGTTCCTTCCGTTACCCTTGCCTTCCCTTGCTTTCCCTTGCCTTCCTTGCGTTCCGTTACTCTTTGCTTGCTTTCCGTGCATTGCCTAGCCTTGCCTTGTCGTGCCTTAGCCTTGCCTCGCCTGACCGTGCTTTCCCATGCGTTACCCTTTCCTTGCCTTGCCGTGCAATGCCTAGCGTGCGTTGTCGTGCCTTAGCCTTGTTTCCCCTTGCCGTGCCGTTCCTTCCGTTACCCTTGCCTTCCCTTGCTTTCCCTTTCCTTCCTTGCATTCCGTTACTCCTTGCTTGCTTACCGTGCATTGCCTAGCCTTGCGTTGGCTTTCCTTAGCCTTGCCTCGCCTGACCGTGCTTTCCCATGCGTTACCCTTTCCTTGCCTTGCCGCGCATTGCCTAGCGTGCGTTGTCGTGCCTTAGCCTTGTTTCCCCTTGCCGTGCCGTTCCTTCCGTTACACTTGCCTTTCTTTGCTTTCCCTTGCCTTCCTTACCTTCCGTTACTCTTTGCTTGCCTTCCGTGCATTGCCAAGCCTTGCGTTTTCGTGCCTTAGCCTTGCCTCCCCTGACCGTGCTTTCCCATGCGTTAACCTTTCCTTGCCTTGCCGTGCATTGCCTAGCGTGCGTTGTCGTGCCTTAGACTTGTTTCCCCTTGCCGTGCCGTTCCTTCCGTTACCATTGCCTTTCCTTGCTTTCCCTTGCCTTCCTTACCTTCCGTTATTCTTTGCTTGCCGTCCCTGCATTGCCTAGCCTTGCGTTATCGTGCCTTAGCCTTATCTCGCCTGACCGTGCCTTCCTTTACTTTAAGCTTTACTTGCATTGTCGTGCATTGCCTAGCCTTGCGTTGTCGTGCATTAGCCTTGCCTAGCCTCACCGTGCCTTGCCTTCCGTTACCCTTTCCTTGCCTTGCCGTGCATTTCCTAGCCGTGTGTTGTCGTGCCTTAGCCTTGTTTCCCCTTGCCGTTGCGTGCCTTTTGTTACACTTGCCTTGCCTGCCTTTGCCTTGCCTTCCTTTCCTTCCGTTACTCTTTCCTTGCCTTGCCGTGCATTGCCTAGCCCTGCGTTGTCGTGCCTTAGACTTGTTTCCCCTTGCCGTGCCGTTCCTTCCTTTCCCTTGCCTTCCTTACCTTCCGTTACTCTTTGCTTGCCTTCCGTGCATTGCCTAGCCTTGCGTTGTCGTGCCTTAGCCTTGCCTCGCCTGACCGTGCTTTCCCATGCGTTACCCTTTCCTTGCCTTGCCGTTCAATGCCTAGCGTTCGGTGTCGTGCCTTAGACTTGTTTCCCCTTGCCGTGCCGTTCCTTCCGTTGCCCTTGCCTTTCCTTGCTTTTCCTTGCCTTGCTTACCTTCCGTTACTCTTTGCTTGCCTTCCCTGAATTGCCTAGCCTTGCGTTGTCGTGCCTTTGCCTTATCTCGCCTCACCTTGCCTTCCTTTGCTTTAAGCTTTCCTTGCATTGTCGTGCATTGCCTAGCCTTGCGTTTTCGTGCATTAGCCTTGCCTAGCCTCACCGTGCCTTGCCTTGCGTTACCCTTTGCTTGCCTTGCCGTGCATTACCTAGCCGTGCGTTGTCGTGCCTTAGCCTTGTTTCCCCTTGCCGTGCAGTTCCTTCCGTTACACTTGCATTTCTTTGCTTTCCCTTGCCTTCCTTACCTTCCGTTACTCTTTGCTTGCCTTCCGTGCATTGCCTAGCGTTGCGTTGTCGTGCCTTAGCCTTGCCTCGCCTGAACGTGCTTTCCCATGCGTTACCCTTTCCTTGCCTTGCCGTGCATTGCTCAGCCTGCGTTGCCGTGCCTTAGCCTTGTTTCCGCTTCCCGTGCCGTTCCTTCCGTTACCCTTGCCTTTCCTTGCTTTTCCTTGCCTTCCTTACGTTCCGTTACTCTTTGCTTGCCTTCCCTGCATTGCCTAGCCTTGCGTTGTCGTGCCTTAGCCTTATCTCGCCTGACCGTGCCTTCCTTTGCTTTAAGCTTTCCTTGCCTTGCCGTGCATTGCCTAGCCTTGCGTTTTCATGCCTTAGCCTTGCCTCGCCTGACCGTGCTTTCCAATGCGTTACCCTTTCCTTGCCTTGACGTGCATTGCCTAGCGTGCGTTGTCGTGCCTTAGCCTTGTTTCCCCTTGCCGTGCCGTTCCTTCCGTTACACTTGCCTTTCCTTGCTTTCCCTTGTTTCCTTACCTTCCGTTACTCTTTGCTTGCCTTCCGTGCATTGCCTAGCCTTGCGATGTCGTGCCTTAGCCTTATCTCGCCTGACCTTGCCTTCCTTTGCTTTAACCTTTCCTTGCATTGTCGTGCATCGCCTAGCCTTTGCGTTTTCGTGCATTAGCCTTGCCTAGCCTCACCGTGCCTTTCCTTGCGTTACCCTTTGCTTGCCTTGCCGTGCATTGCCTAGCCGTGCGTTGTCGTGCCTTAGCCTTGTTTCCCCTTGCCGTGCCGTTCCTTCCGTTACCATTGCCTTTCCTTGCTTTCCCTTGCCTTCCTTACCTTCCGTTACTCTTTACTTGCCTTCCGTGCATTGCCTAGCCTTGCGTTGTCGTGCCTTAGCCTTGCCTAGCCTCACCGTGCCTTGTCTTGCGTTACCCTTTCCTTGCCTTGCCGTGCATTGCCTAGCCGTGCGTTGTCGTGCCTTAGCCTTGTTTCCCCTTGTCGTGGCGTGCCTTTTGTTACACTTGCCTTGCCTGGCTTTGCCTTGCCTTCCTTTCCTTCCGTTACTCTTTCCTTGCCTTGCCGTGCATTGCCTAGCCTTGCATTGTCGTGCCTTATCCTTGCGTCACCTGACCGTGCCTTCCCCTGCATTACCCTTTCCTTGCCTTGCCGTGCATTGCCTAGCCCTGTGATGCCGTGCCTTAGCCTTGTTACCCCTTGCCGTGCCGTTCCTTCCGTTACACTTGCCTTTCTTTGCTTTCCCTTGCCTTCCTTACCTTCCGTTACTCTTTGCTAGCCTTCCGTGCATTGCGTAGCCTTGCGTTGTCGTGCCTTAGCCTTGCCTCGCCTGAACGTGCTTTCCCATGCGTTACCCTTTCCTTGCCTTGCCGTGCATTGCCTAGCCTACGTTGCCGTGCCTTACCCTTGTTTCCCCTTGCCGTGCCGTTCCTTCCGTTACCCTGGCCTTTCCTTCCTTTTCCTTGCCTTGCTTACCTTCCGTTACTCTTTGCTTGCCTTCCCTGAATTTCCTAGCCTTACCTTGTCGTGCCTTAGCCGTATCTCGCCTGACCTTGCCTTCCTTTGCTTTAAGTTTCCTTGCATTGTCGTGCATCGCCTAGCCTTGCGTTTTCGTGCATTAGCCTTGCCTAGCCTCACCGTGCCTTTCCTTGCGTTACCCTTTGCTTGCCGTGTCGTGCATTGCCTAGCCGTGCGTTGTCGTGCCTTAGCCATGTTTCCCCTTGCCGTGCCGTTCCTTCCGTTACACTTGCCTTTCTTTGCTTTCCCTTGCCTTCCTTACCTTCCGTTACTCTTTGCTAGCCTTCCGTGCATTGCGTAGCCTTGCGTTGTCGTGCCTTAGCCTTGCCTCGCCTGAACGTGCTTTCCCATGCGTTACCCTTTCCTTGCCTTTCCGTGCATTGCCTAGCCTACGTTGCCGTGCCTTAGCCTTGTTTCCCCTTGCCGTGCCGTTCCTTCCATTACCCTTGCCTTCCCTTGCTTTCCCTTGCCTTCCTTGCGTTCCGTTACTCTTTGCTTGCTTTCCGTGCATTGCCTAGCCTTGCGTTGTCATGCCTTAGCATTGCCTCGCCTGACCGTGCTTTCCCATGCGTTACCCTTTCCTTGCCTTGCCGTGCATTGCCTAGCGTGCGTTGTCGTGCCTTAGCCTTGTTTCCCTTGCCGTGCCGTTCCTTCCGTTACCATTGCCTTTCCTTGCTTTCCCTTGCCTTCCTTACCTTCCGTTACTCTTTCCTTGCCTTGCCGTGCATTGCCTAGCTTTGCATTGTCGTGCCTTATCCTTGCCTCACCTGACCGTGCTTTCCCATGCGTTACCCTTTCCTTGCCTTGCCGTGCATTGCCTAGCTGTGCGTTGTCGTGCCTTAGCCTTGTTTCCCCTTGCCGTGCCGTTCCTTCCGTTACCCTTGCCTTCCCTTGCTTTCCCTTGCCTTCCTTGCGTTCCGTTACTCTTTGCTTGCTTTCCGTGCATTGCCTAGCCTTGCGTTGTCGTGCCTTAGCCTTGCCTCGCCTGACCGTGCTTTCCCATGCGTTACCCTTTCCTTGCCTTGCCGCGCAATGCCTAGCGTGCGTTGTCGTGCCTTAGCCTTGTTTCCCCTTGCCGTGCCGTTCCTTCCGTTACCGTTGCCTTTCCTTGCTTTCCCT
Organism: Macrotis lagotis; assembly: GCF_037893015.1. Classification (NCBI taxonomy): domain Eukaryota; kingdom Metazoa; phylum Chordata; class Mammalia; order Peramelemorphia; family Peramelidae; genus Macrotis; species Macrotis lagotis. The sequence continues at coordinate 153,455 of NW_027422310.1, forward strand.
TGCCTTCCTTACCTTCCGTTACTCTTTGCTTGCCTTCCGTGCATTGCCTAGCCTTGCGTTGTCGTGCCTTAGTCTTATCTCGCCTGACCGTGCCTTCCTTTGCTTTAAGCTTTCCTTGCATTGTCGTGCATTGCCTAGCCTTGCGTTTTCGTGCATTAGCCTTGCCTAGCCTCACCGTGCCTTTCCTTGCGTTACCCTTTGCTTGCCTTGCCGTGCATTGCCTAGCCGTGCGTTGTCGTGCCTTAGCCTTGTTTCCCCTTGCCGTGCCGTTCCTTCCGTTACACTTGCCTTTCTTTGCTTTCCCTTTCCTTCCTTACCTTCCGTTACTCCTTGCTTGCCTTCCGTGCATTGCCTAGCCTTGAGTTGTCGTGCCTCAGCCTTGCCTCGCCTGACCGTGCTTTCCCATGCGTTACCCTTTCCTAGCCTTGCCGTGCATTGCCTAGCGTGCGTTGTCGTGCCTTAGCCTTGTTTCCCCTTGCCGTGCCGTTCCTTCCGTTACCATTGCCTTTCTTTGCTTTCCCTTGCCTTCCTTACCTTCCGTTACTCTATGCTTGCCTTCCGTGCATTGCCTAGCCTTGCGTTGTCGTGCCTTAGCCTTATCTCGCCTGACCGTGCCTTCCTTTCCTTTAAGCTTTCCTTGCATTGTCGTGCATTGCCTAGCCTTGCGTTGTCGTGCATTAACCTTGCCTAGCCTCACCGTGCCTTGCCTTGCGTTACCCTTTCCTTGCCTTGCCGTGCATTTCCTAGCCGTGTGTTGTCTTGCCTTAGCCTTTTTAACCCTTGCAGTGCCGTTCCTTCCGTTACCCTTGCCTTCCCTTGCTTTCCCTTTCCTTCCTTGCATTCCGTTACTCCTTGCTTGCTTTCCGTGCTTTGCCTAGCCTTGCGTTGGCTTTCCTTAGCCTTGCCTCGCCTGACCGTGCTTTCCCATGCGTTACCCTTTCCTTGCCTTGCCGCGCATTGCCTAGCGTGCGTTGTCGTGCCTTAGCCTTGTTTCCCCTTGCCGTGCCGTTCCTTCCGTTACACTTGCCTTTCTTTGCTTTCCCTTGCCTTCCTTACCTTCCGTTACTCTTTGCTTGCCTTCCGTGCATTGCCAAGCCTTGCGTTTTCGTGCCTTAGCCTTGCCTCCCCTGACCGTGCTTTCCCATGCCTTACCCTTTCCTTGCCTTGCCGTGCATTGCCTAGCGTGCGTTGTCGTGCCTTAGACTTGTTTCCCCTTGCCGTGCCGTTCCTTCCGTTACCATTGCCTTTGCTTGCTTTCCCTTGCCTTCCTTACCTTCCGTTATTCTTTGCTTGCCGTCCCTGCATTGCCTAGCCTTGCGTTATCGTGCCTTATCCTTATCTCGCCTGACCGTGCCTTCCTTTGCTTTAAGCTTTACTTGCATTGTCGTGCATTGCCTAGCCTTGCGTTGTCGTGCATTAGCCTTGCCTAGCCTCACCGTGCCTTGCCTTCCGTTACCCTTTCCTTGCCTTGCCGTGCATTTCCTAGCCGTGTGTTGTCGTGCCTTAGCCTTGTTTCCCCTTGCCGTTGCGTGCCTTTTGTTACACTTGCCTTGCCTGCCTTTGCCTTGCCTTCCTTTCCTTCCGTTACTCTTTCCTTGCCTTGCCGTGCATTGCCTAGCCGTGCGTTGTCGTGCCTTAGCCTTGTTTCCCCTTGCCGTGCCGTTCCTTCCTTTTCCTTGCCTTGCTTACCTTCCGTTACTCTTTGCTTGCCTTCCCTGAATTGCCTAGCCTTGCGTTGTCGTGCCTTAGCGTTGCCTCGCCTGACCGTGCTTTCCCATGCGTTACCCTTTCCTTGCCTTGCCGTTCAATGCCTAGCGTTCGGTGTCGTGCCTTAGACTTGTTTCCCCTTGCCGTGCCGTTCCTTCCGTTGCCCTTGCCTTTCCTTGCTTTTCCTTGCCTTGCTTACCTTCCGTTACTCTTTGCTTGCCTTCCCTGAATTGCCTAGCCTTGCGTTGTCGTGCCTTTGCCTTATCTCGCCTCACCTTGCCTTCCTTTGCTTTAAGCTTTCCTTGCATTGTCGTGCATTGCCTAGCCTTGCGTTTTCGTGCATTAGCCTTGCCTAGCCTCACCGTGCCTTGCCTTGCGTTACCCTTTGCTTGCCTTGCCGTGCATTACCTAGCCGTGCGTTGTCGTGCCTTAGCCTTGTTTCCCCTTGCCGTGCAGTTCCTTCCGTTACACTTGCATTTCTTTGCTTTCCCTTGCCTTCCTTACCTTCCGTTACTCTTTGCTTGCCTTCCGTGCATTGCCTAGCCTTCCGTTGTCGTGCCTTAGCCTTGCCTCGCCTGAAAGTGCTTTCCCATGCGTTACACTTTCCTTGCCTTGCCGTGCATTGCTCAGCCTGCGTTGCCGTGCCTTAGCCTTGTTTCCGCTTCCCGTGCCGTTCCTTCCGTTACCCTTGCCTTTCCTTGCTTTTCCTTGCCTTCCTTACGTTCCGTTACTCTTTGCTTGCCTTCCCTGCATTGCCTAGCCTTGCGTTGTCGTGCCTTAGCCTTATCTCGCCTGACCGTGCCTTCCTTTGCTTTAAGCTTTCCTTGCCTTGCCGTGCATTGCCTAGCCTTGCATTGTCGTGCCTTATCCTTGCCTCACCTGACCGTGCCTTCCCCTGCGTTACCCTTTCCTTGCCTTGCCGTGCATTGCCTAGCCCTGCGTTGTCGTGCCTTAGCCTTGTTACCCCTTGCCGTGCCGTTCCTTCCGTTACCCTTGCCTTCCCTTGCTTTCCCTTGCCTTCCTTGCGTTCCGTTACTCTTTGCTTGCTTTCCGTGCATTGCCTAGCCTTGCGTTGTCATGCCTTAGCCTTGCCTCGCCTGACCGTGCTTTCCAATGCGTTACCCTTTCCTTGCCTTGACGTGCATTGCCTAGCGTGCGTTGTCGTGCCTTAGCCTTGTTTCCCCTTGCCGTGCCGTTCCTTCCGTTACACTTGCCTTTCCTTGCTTTCCCTTGTTTCCTTACCTTCCGTTACTCTTTGCTTGCCTTCCGTGCATTGCCTAGCCTTGCGTTGTCGTGCCTTAGCCTTATCTCGCCTGACCTTGCCTTCCTTTGCTTTAACCTTTCCTTGCATTGTCGTGCATCGCCTAGCCTTGCGTTTTCGTGCATTAGCCTTGCCTAGCCTCACCGTGCCTTTCCTTGCGTTACCCTTTGCTTGCCTTGCCGTGCATTGCCTAGCCGTGCGTTGTCGTGCCTTAGCCTTGTTTCCCCTTGCCGTGCCGTTCCTTCCGTTACCATTGCCTTTCCTTGCTTTCCCTTGCCTTCCTTACCTTCCGTTACTCTTTGCTTGCCTTCCGTGCATTGCCTACCCTTGCGTTGTCATGCCTTAGCCTTGCCTAGCCTCACCGTGCCTTGCCTTGCGTTACCCTTTCCTTGCCTTGCCGTGCATTGCCTAGCCGTGCGTTGTCGTGCCTTAGCCTTGTTTCCCCTTGTCGTGGCGTGCCTTTTGTTACACTTGCCTTGCTTGGCTTTGCCTTGCCTTCCTTTCCTTCCGTTACTCTTTCCTTGCCTTGCCGTGCATTGCCTAGCCTTGCATTGTCGTGCCTTATCCTTGCCTCACCTGACCGTGCCTTCCCCTGCATTACCCTTTCCTTGCCTTGCCGTGCATTGCCTAGCCCTGTGTTGCCGTGCCTTAGCCTTGTTACCCCTTGCCGTGCCGTTCCTTCCGTTACACTTGCCTTTCTTTGCTTTCCCTTGCCTTCCTTACCTTCCGTTACTCTTTGCTAGCCTTCCGTGCATTGCGTAGCCTTGCGTTGTCGTGCCTTAGCCTTGCCTCGCCTGAACGTGCTTTCCCATGCGTTACCCTTTCCTTGCCTTGCCGTGCATTGCCTAGCCTACGTTGCCGTGCCTTACCCTTGTTTCCCCTTGCCGTGCCGTTCCTTCCATTACCCTTGCCTTCCCTTGCTTTCCCTTGCCTTCCTTGCGTTCCGTTACTCTTTGCTTGCTTTCCGTGCATTGCCTAGCCTTGCGTTGTCATGCCTTAGCCTTGCCTCGCCTGACCGTGCTTTCCCATGCGTTACCCTTTCCTTGCCTTGCCGTGCATTGCCTAGCGTGCGTTGTCGTGCCTTAGCCTTGTTTCCCTTGCCGTGCCGTTGCTTCCGTTACCATTGCCTTTCCTTGCTTTCCCTTGCCTTCCTTACCTTCCGTTACTCTTTGCTTGCCTTCCGTGCATTGCCTAGCCTTGCGTTGTCGTGCCTTAGCCTTGCCCAGCCTCACCGTGCCTTGCATTGCGTTACCCTTTCCTTGCCTTGCCGTGCATTGCCTAGTCGTGCGTTGTCGTGCCTTAGCCTTGTTTCCCCTTGCCGTGGCGTGCCTTTTGTTACACTTGCCTTGCCTGGCTTTGCCTTGCCTTCCTTTCCTTCCGTTACTCTTTCCTTGCCTTGCCGTGCATTGCCTAGCCTTGCGTTTTCGTGCATTAGCCTTGCCTAGCCTCACCGTGCCTTTCCTTGCGTTACCCTTTGCTTGCCTTGCCGTGCATTGCCTAGCCGTGCGTTGTCGTGCCTTAGCCTTGTTTCCCCTTGCCGTGCCGTTCCTTCCGTTACACTTGCCTTTCTTTGCTTTCCCTTTCCTTCCTTACCTTCCGTTACTCCTTGCTTGCCTTCCGTGCATTGCCTAGCCTTGAGTTGTCGTGCCTCAGCCTTGCCTCGCCTGACCGTGCTTTCCCATGCGTTACCCTTTCCTTGCCTTGCCGTGCATTGCCTAGCGTGCGTTGTCGTGCCTTAGCCTTGTTTCCCCTTGCCGTGCCTTTCCTTCCGTTACCATTGCCTTTCTTTGCTTTCCCTTGCCTTCCTTACCTTCCGTTACTCTATGCTTGCCTTCCGTGCATTGCCTAGCCTTGCGTTGTCGTGCCTTAGCCTTATCTCGCCTGACCGTGCCTTCCTTTCCTTTAAGCTTTCCTTGCATTGTCGTGCATTGCCTAGCCTTGCGTTGTCGTGCATTAACCTTGCCTAGCCTCACCGTGCCTTGCCTTGCGTTACCCTTTCCTTGCCTTGCCGTGCATTTCCTAGCCGTGTGTTGTCTTGCCTTAGCCTTGTTAACCCTTGCAGTGCCGTTCCTTCCGTTACCCTTGCCTTCCCTTGCTTTCCCTTTCCTTCCTTGCATTCCGTTACTCCTTGCTTGCTTTCCGTGCATTGCCTAGCCTTGCGTTGTCATGCCTTAGCCTTGCCTCGCCTGACCGTGCTTTCCCATGCGTTACCCTTTCCTTGCCTTGCCGCGCATTGCCTAGCGTGCGTTGTCGTGCCTTAGCCTTGTTTCCCCTTGCCGTGCCGTTCCTTCCGTTACACTTGCCTTTCTTTGCTTTCCCTTGCCTTCCTTACCTTCCGTTACTCTTTGCTTGCCTTCCGTGCATTGCCAAGCCTTGCGTTGTCGTGCCTTAGCCTTGCCTCCCCTGACCGTGCTTTCCCATGCGTTACCCTTTCCTTGCCTTGCCGTGCATTGCCTAGCGTGCGTTGTCGTGCCTTAGACTTGTTTCCCCTTGCCGTGCCTTTCCTTCCGTTACCATTGCCTTTCCTTGCTTTCCTTTGCCTTCCTTACTTTCCGTTACTCTTTCCTTGCCTTCCCTGCATTGCCTAGCCTTGCGTTGTCGTGCCTTAGCCTTATCTCTTCTGGCCGTGCCTTCCTTTGCTTTAAGCTTTACTTGCATTGTCGTGCATTGCCTAGCCTTGCGTTGTGCATTGGCCTTGCCTAGCCTCACCGTGCCTTGCCTTGCGTTACACTTTCCTTGCCTTGCCGTGCATTTCCTAGCCGTGTGTTGTCGTGCCTTAGACTTGTTTCCCCTTGCCGTTGCGTGCCTTTTGTTACACTTGCCTTGCCTGGCTTTGCCTTGCCTTCCTTTCCTTCCGTTACTCTTTCCTTGCCTTGCCGTGCATTGCCTAGCCTTGCATTGTCGTGCCTTATCCTTGCCTCACCTGACCGTGCCTTCCCCTGCGTTACCCTTTCCTTGCCTTGCCGTGCATTGCCTAGCTGTGCGTTGTCGTGCCTTAGCCTTGTTTCCCCTTGCCGTGCCGTTCCTTCCGTTACCCTTGTCTTCCCTTGCTTTCCCTTGCCTTCCTTGCGTTCCGTTACTCTTTGCTTGCTTTCCGTGAATTGCCTAGCCTTGCGTTGTCCTGCCTTAGCCTTGCCTCGCCTGACCGTGCTTTCCCATGCGTTACCCTTTCCTTGCCTTGCCGTGCAATGCCTAGCGTGCGTTGTCGTGCCTTAGCCTTGTTTCCCCTTGCCGTGCCGTTCCTTCCGTTACCGTTGCCTTTTCTTGCTTTCCCTTTCCTTCCTTGCATTCCGTTACTCCTTGCTTGCTTTCCGTGCATTGCCTAGCCTTGCGTTGGCTTTCCTTAGCCTTGCCTCGCCTGACCGTGCTTTCCCATGCGTTACCCTTTCCTTGCCTTGCCGCGCATTGCCTAGCGTGCGTTGTCGTGCCTTAGCCTTGTTTCCCCTTGCCGTGCCGTTCCTTCCGTTACACTTGCCTTTCTTTGCTTTCCCTTGCCTTCCTTACCTTCCGTTACTCTTTGCTTGCCTTCCGTGCATTGCCAAGCCTTGCGTTGTCGTGCCTTAGCCTTGCCTCCCCTGACCGTGCTTTCCCATGCGTTACCCTTTCCTTGCCTTGCCATGCATTGCCTAGCGTGCGTTGTCGTGCCTTAGACTTGTTTCCCCTTGCCGTGCCGTTCCTTCCGTTACCATTGCCTTTCCTTGCTTTCCCTTGCCTTCCTTACCTTCCGTTATTCTTTGCTTGCCGTCCCTGCATTGCCTAGCCTTGCGTTGTCGTGCCTTAGCCTTATCTCGCCTGACCGTGCCTTCCTTTGCTTTAAGCTTTACTTGCATTGTGGTGCATTGCCTAGCCTTGCGTTGTCGTGCATTAGCCTTGCCTAGCCTCACCGTGCCTTGCCTTCCCTTACCCTTTCCTTGCCTTGCCGTGCATTTCCTAGCCGTGTGTTGTCGTGCCTTAGCCTTGTTTCCCCTTGCCGTTGCGTGCCTTTTGTTACACTTGCCTTGCCTGCCTTTGCCTTGCCTTCCTTTCCTTCCGTTACTCTTTCCTTGCCTTGCCGTGCATTGCCTAGCCCTGCGTTGTCGTGCCTTAGACTTGTTTCCCCTTGCCGTGCCGTTCCTTCCTTTCCCTTGCCTTCCTTACCTTCCGTTATTCTTTGCTTGCCTTCCGTGCATTGCCTAGCCTTGCGTTGTCGTGCCTTAGCCTTGCCTCGCCTGACCGTGCTTTCCCATGCGTTAACCTTTCCTTGCCTTGCCGTTCATTGCCTAGCGTTCGGTGTCGTGCCTTAGACTTGTTTCCCCTTGCCGTGCCGTTCCTTCCGTTGCCCTTGCCTTTCCTTGCTTTTCCTTGCCTTGCTTACCTTCCGTTACTCTTTGCTTGCCTTCCCTGAATTGCCTAGCCTTGCGTTGTCGTGCCTTTGCCTTATCTCGCCTGACCTTGCCTTCCTTTGCTTTAAGCTTTCCTTGCATTGTCGTGCATTGCCTAGCCTTGCGTTTTCGTGCATTAGCCTTGCCTAGCCTCACCGTGCCTTGCCTTGCGTTACCCTTTGCTTGCCTTGCCGTGCATTACCTAGCCGTGCGTTGTCGTGCCTTAGCCTTGTTTCCCCTTGCCGTGCAGTTCCTTCCGTTACACTTGCCTTTCTTTGCTTTCCCTTGCCTTCCTTACCTTCCGTTTCTCTTTGCTTGCCTTCCGTGCATTGCCTAGCCTTGCTTTGTCGTGCCTTAGCATTGCCTCGCCTGAACGTGCTTTCCCATGCGTTACCCTTTCCTTGCCTTGCCGTGCATTGCCCAGCCTGCGTTGCCGTGCCTTAGCCTTGTTTCCCCTTGCCGTGCAGTTCCTTCCGTTACCCTTGCCTTTCCTTGCTTTTCCTTGCCTTGCTTACATTCCGTTACTCTTTGCTTCCCTTCCCTGCATTGCGTAGCCTTGCGTTGTCGTGCCTTAGCCTTATCTCGCCTGACCGTGCCTTCCTTTGCTTTAAGCTTTTCTTGCATTGTCGTGCATTGCCTAGCCTTGCGTTGTCGTGCATTAGCCTTGCCTAGCCTCACCGTGCCTTGCCTTGCGTTACCCATTCCTTGCCTTGCCGTGCATTGCCTAGCCGTGCGTTGTCGTGCCTTAGCCTTGTTTCCCCTTGCCGTGGCATGCCTTTTGTTACACTTGCCTTGCCTGGCTTTGACTTGCCTTCCTTTCCTTCCGTTACTCTTTCCTTGCCTTGCCGTGCATTGCCTAGCCTTGCATTGTCGTGCCTTATCCTTGCCTCACCTGACCGTGCCTTCCCCTGCGTTACCCTTTCCTTGCCTTGCCTTGCATTGCCTAGCCCTGCGTTGCCGTGCCTTAGCCTTGTTACCCCTTGCCGTGCCGTTCCTCCCGTTACCCTTGCCTTCCCTTGCTTTCCCTTGCCTTCCTTGCGTTCCGTTACTCTTTGCTTGCTTTCCGTGCATTGCCTAGCCTTGCGTTGTCATGCCTTAGCCTTGCATCCCCTGACCGTGCTTTCCCATGCTTTACCCTTTCCTTGCCTTGCCGTGCATTGCCTAGCGTGCGTTGTCGTGCCTTAGCCTTGTTTCCCCTTGCCGTGCCGTTCCTTCCGTTACCATTGCCTTTCCTTGCTTTCCCTTGCCTTCCTTACCTTCCGTTACTCTTTGCTTGCCTTCCGTGCATTGCCAAGCCTTGCGTTGTCGTGCCTTAGCGTTGCCTCCCCTGACCGTTCTTTCCCATGCGTTACCCTTTCCTTCCCTTGCCGTGCATTGCCTAGCGTGCGTTGTCGTGCCTTAGACTTGTTTCCCCTTGCCGTGCCGTTCCTTCCGTTACCATTGCCTTTCCTTGCTTTCCTTTGCCTTCCTTACCTTCCGTTACTCTTTCCTTGCCTTCCCTGCATTGCCTAGCCTTGCGTTGTCGTGCCTTAGCCTTATCTCTTCTGGCCGTGCCTTCCTTTGCTTTAAGCTTTACTTGCATTGTCGTGCATTGCCTAGCCTTGCGTTGTCGTGCATTAGCCTTGCCTAGCCTCACCGTGCCTTGCCTTCCGTTACCCTTTCCTTGCATTGCCGTGCATTGCTTAGCCGTGCGTTGCCGTGCCTTAGCCTTGTTTCCCCTTGCCGTTGCGTGCCTTTTGTTACACTTGCCTTGCCTGGCTTTGCCTTGCCTTCCTTTCCTTCCGTTACTCTTTCCTTGCCCTGCCGTGCATTGCCTAGCCGTGCGTTGTCGTGCCTTAGCCTTGTTTCCCCTTGCCGTGCCGTTCCTTCGGTTACCCTTGCCTTCCCTTGCTTTCCCTTGCCTTCCTTGCGTTCCGTTACTCTTTGCTTGCTTTCCGTGCATTGCCTAGCCTTGCGTTGTCGTGCCTTAGCCTTGCCTCGCCTGACCGTGCTTTCCCATGCGTTACCCTGTCCTTGCCTTGCCGTGCATTGCCTAGCTTGCGTTGTCGTGCCTTAGCCTTGTTTCCCCTTGCCTTGCCGTTCCTTCCGTTACCATTGCCTTTCCTTGCTTTCCCTTGCCTTCCTTACCTTCCATTACTCTTTGCTTGCCTTCCGTGCATTGCCTAGCCTTGCGTTGTCGTGCCTTAGCCTTATCTCGCCTCACCGTGCCTTCCTTTGCTTTAAGCTTTCCTTGCATTGTCGTGCATTGCCTAGCCTTGCGTTTTCGTGCATTAGCCTTGCCTAGCCTCACCGTGCCTTTCGTTGCGTTACCCTTTGCTTGCCTTGCCGTGCATTGCCTAGCCGTGCGTTGTCGTGCCTTAGCCTTTTTTCCCCTTGCCGTGCCGTTCCTTCCGTTACACTTGACTTTCTTTGCTTTCCCTTTCCTTCCTTACCTTCCGTTACTCTTTGCTTGCCTTCCGTGCATTGCCTATCCTTGATTTGTCGTGCCTTAGCCTTGCCTTGCCTGACCGTGCTTTCCCATGCGTTACCCTTTCCTTGCCTTGCCGTGCATTTCCTAGCGTGCGTTGTCGTGCCTTAGCCTTGTTTCCCCTTGCCGTGCCGTTCCTTCCGTTACCATTGCCTTTCCTTGCTTTCCGTTGCCTTCCTTACCTTCCTTTACTCTTTGCTTGCCTTCCCTGCATTGCCTAGCCTTGCGTTGTCGTGCCTTAGCCTTATCTCGCCTGACCGTGCCTTCCTTTGCTTTAAGCGTTACTTGCATTGTCGTGCATTGCCTAGCCTTGCGTTGTCGTGCATTAGCCTTGCCTAGCCTCACCGTGCCTTGCCTTCCGTTACCCTTTCCTTGCCTTGCCGTGCATTTCCTAGCCGTGTGTTGTCGTGCCTTAGCCTTGTTTCCCCTTGCCGTTGCGTGCCTTTTATTACACTTGCCTTGCCTGGCTTTGCCTTGCCTTCCTTTCCTTCCGTTACTCTTTCCTTGCCTTGCCGTGCATTGCCTAGCCCTGCGTTGTCGTGCCTTAGCCTTGTTACCCCTTGCCGTGCCGTTCCTTCCGTTACCCTTGCCTTCCCTTGCTTTCCCTTGCCTTCCTTGCGTTCCGTTACTCTTTGCTTGCTTTCCGTGCATTGCCTAGCCTTGCGTTGTCGTGCCTTAGCCTTGCCTCGCCTGACCGTGCTTTCTCATGCGTTACCCTTTCCTTGCCTTGCCGTGCATTGCCTAGCGTGCGTTGTCGTGCCTTAGCCTTGTTTCCCCTTGAAGTGCCGTTCCTTCCGTTACCATTGCCTTTCCTTGCTTTCCCTTGCCTTCCTTACCTTCCATTACTCTTTGCTTGCCTTCCGTGCATTGCCTAGCCTTGCGTTGTCGTGCCTTAGCCTTATCTCGCCTGACCGTGCCTTCCTTTGCTTTAAGCTTTCCTTGCATTGTCGTGCATTGCCTAGCCTTGCGTTTTCGTGCATTAGCCTTGCCTAGCCTCACCGTGCCTTTCCTTGCGTTACCCTTTGCTTGCCTTGCCGTGCATTGCCTAGCCGTGCGTTGTCGTGCCTTAGCCTTGTTTCCCCTTGCCGTGCCGTTCCTTCCGTTACACTTGACTTTCTTTGCTTTCCCTTTCCTTCCTTACCTTCCGTTACTCTTTGCTTGCCTTCCGTGCATTGCCTAGCCTTGAGTTGTCGTGCCTTAGCCTTGCCTTGCCTGACCGTGCTTTCCCATGCGTTACCGTTTGCTTGCCTTGCCGTGCATTTCCTAGCGTGCGTTGTCGTGCCTTAGCCTTGTTTCCCCTTGCCTTGCCGTTCCTTCCGTTACCATTGCCTTTCCTTGCTTTCCGTTGCCTTCCTTACCTTCCTTTACTCTTTGCTTGCCTTCCCTGCATTGCCTAGCCTTGCGTTGTCATGCCTTAGGCTTGCCTCGCCTGACCGTGCTTTCCCATACGTCACCATTTCCTTGCCTTGCCGTGCATTGCCTAGCGTGCGTTGTCGTGCCTTAGCCTTGTTTCCCCTTGCCGTGCCGTTCCTTCCGTTACACTTGCCTTTCCTTGCTTTCCCTTGCCTTCCTTACCTTCCGTTACTCTTTGCTTGCCTTCCGTGCATTGCCTAGCCTTGCGTTGTAGTGCCGTAGCCTTATCTCGCCTGACCGTGCCTTCCTTTGCTTTAAGCTTTCCTTGAATTGTCGTGCATTGCCTAGCCTTGCGTTGTCGTGCATTAGCCTTGCCTAGCCTCACCGTTCCTTGCCTTGCGTTACCCTTTCCTTGCCTTGCCGTGCATTGCCTAGCCGTGCCTTGTCGTGCCTTAGCCTTGATTCCCCTTGCCGTGGCGTGCCTTTTGTTACACTTGCCTTGCCTGGCTTTGCCTTGCCTTCCTTTCCTTCCGTTACTCTTTCCTTGCCTTGCCGTGCATTGCCTAGCCTTGCATTGTCGTGCCTTAAGCTTGCCTCACCTTACCGTGCATTCCCCTGCGTTACCCTTTCCTTGCCTTGCCGTGCATTGCCTAGCGTGCGTTGTCGTGCCTTAGCGTTGCCTCGCCTGACCGCGCTTTCAAATGCGTTACCCTTTCCTTGCCTTGCCGTTCATTGCCTAGCGTTCGGTGTCGTGCCTTAGACTTGTTTCCCCTTGCCGTGCCGTTCCTTCCGTTACCCTGGCCTTTCCTTCCTTTTCCTTGCCTTGCTTACCTTCTGTTACTCTTTGCTTGCCTTCCCTGAATTGCCTAGCCTTGCGTTGTCGTGCCTTTGCCTTATCTCGCCTGACCTTGCCTTCCTTTGCTTTAAGCTTTCCTTGCATTGTCGTGCATTGCCTAGCCTTGCGTTTTCGTGCATTAGCCTTGCCTAGCCTCACCGTGCCTTGACTTGCGTTACCCTTTGCTTGCCTTGCCGTGCATTGCCTAGCCGTGCGTTGTCGTGCCTTAGCCTTGTTTCCCCTTGCCGTGCCGTTCCTTCCGTTACACTTGCCTTTCTTTGCTTTCCCTTGCCTTCCTTACCTTCCGTTACTCTTTCCTTGCCTTCCGTGCATTGCCTAGCCTTGCGTTGTCGTGCCTTAGCCTTGCCTCGCCTGAACGTGCTTTCCCATGCGTTACCCTTTCCTTGCCTTGCCGTGCATTGCTCAGCCTGCGTTGCCGTGCCTTAGCCTTGTTTCCGCTTTCCGTGCCGTTCCTTCCGTTACCCTTGCCTTTCCTTGCCTTTCCTTGCCTTCCTTACCTTCCGTTACTCTTTGCTTGCCTTCCCTGCATTGCCTAGCCTTGCGTTGTCGTGCCTTAGCCTTATCTCGCCTGACCGTGCCTTCCTTTGCTTTACGCTTTCCTTGCCTTGCCGTGCATTGCCTAGCCTTGCATTGTCGTGCCTTATCCTTGCCTCACCTGACCGTGCCTTCCCCTGCGTTACCCTTTCCTTGCCTTGCCGTGCATTGCCTAGCCCTGCGTTGTCGTGCCTTAGCCTTGTTACCCCTTGCCGTGCCGTTCCTTCCGTTACACTTGCCTTTCCTTGCTTTCCCTTGCCTTCCTTACCTTCCGTTACTCTTTGCTTGCCTTCCGTGCATTGCCTAGCCTTGCGTTGTCGTGCCTTAGCCTTATCTCGCCTGACCTTGCCTTCCTTTGCTTTAACTTTTCCTTGCATTGTCGTGCATCGCCTAGCCTTGCGTTTTCGTGCATTAGCCTTGCCTAGCCTCACCGTGCCTTTCCTTGCGTTACCCTTTGCTTGCCTTGCCGTGCATTGCCTAGCCGTGCGTTGTCGTGCCTTAGCCTTGTTTCCCCTTGCCGTGCCGTTCCTTCCGTTACACTTGCCTTTCTTTGCTTTCCCTTGCCTTCCTTACCTTCCGTTACTCTTTGCTTGCCTTCCGTGCATTGCCTAGCCTTGCGTTGTCGTGCCTTAGCCTTGCCTCGCCTGACCGTGCTTTCCCATGCGTTACCCTTTCCTTGCCTTGCCGTGCATTGCCTAGCGTGCGTTGTAGAGCCTTAGCCTTGTTTCCCCTTGCCGTGCCGTTCCTTCCGTTACCATTGCCTTTCCTTGCTTTCCCTTGCCTTCCTTACCTTCCGTTACTCTTTGCTTGCCTTCCGTGAATTGCCTAGCCTTGCGTTGTCGTGCCTTAGCCTTGCCTAGCCTCACCGTGCCTTGCCTTGCGTTACCCTTTCCTTGCCTTGCCGTGCATTGCCTAGCCGTGCGTTGTCGTGCCTTAGCCTTGTTTCCCCTTGCCGTGGCGTGCCTTTTGTTACACTTGCCTTGCCTGGCTTTGCCTTGCCTTCCTTTCCTTCCGTTACTCTTTCCTTGCCTTGCCGTGCATTGCCTAGCCTTGCATTGTCGTGCCTTATCCTTGCCTCACCTTACCGTGCCTTCCCCTGCGTTACCCTTTCCTTGCCTTGCCGTGCATTGCCTAGCCCTGCGTTGCCGTGCCTTAGCCTTGTTACCCCTTGCCGTGCCGTTCCTTCCGTTACCCTTGCCTTCCCTTGCTTTCCCTTGCCTTCCTTGCGTTCCGTTACTCTTTGCTTGCTTTCCGTGCATTGCCTAGCCTTGCGTTGTCGTGCCTTAGCCTTATCTCGCCTGACCGTGCCTTCCTTTGCTTTAAGCTTTCCTTGCATTGTCGTGCATTGCCTAGCCTTGCGTTTTCGTGCATTAGCCTTGCCTAGCCTCACCGTGCCTTTCCTTGCGTTACCCTTTGCTTGCCTTGCCGTGCATTGCCTAGCCGTGCGTTGTCGTGCCTTAGCCTTGTTTCCCCTTGCCGTGCCGTTCCTTCCGTTACACTTGACTTTCTTTGCTTTCCCTTTCCTTCCTTACCTTCCGTTACTCTTTGCTTGCCTTCCGTGCATTGCCTAGCCTTGATTTGTCGTGCCTTAGCCTTGCCTCGCCTGACCGTGCTTTCCCATGCGTTACCCTTTCCTTGCCTTGCCGTGCATTTCCTAGCGTGCGTTGTCGTGCCTTAGCCTTGTTTCCCCTTGCCGTGCCGTTCCTTCCGTTACCATTGCCTTTCCTTGCTTTCCGTTGCCTTCCTTACCTTCCTTTACTCTTTGCTTGCCTTCCCTGCATTGCCTAGCCTTGCGTTGTCGTGCCTTAGCCTTATCTCGCCTGACCGTGCCTTCCTTTGCTTTAAGCGTTACTTGCATTGTCGTGCATTGCCTAGCCTTGCGTTGTCGTGCATTAGCCTTGCCTAGCCTCACCGTGCCTTGCCTTCCGTTACCCTTTCCTTGCCTTGCCGTGCATTTCCTAGCCGTGTGTTGTCGTGCCTTAGCCTTGTTTCCCCTTGCCGTTGCGTGCCTTTTATTACACTTGCCTTGCCTGGCTTTGCCTTGCCTTCCTTTCCTTCCGTTACTCTTTCCTTGCCTTGCCGTGCATTGCCTAGCCCTGCGTTGTCGTGCCTTAGCCTTGTTACCCCTTGCCGTGCCGTTCCTTCCGTTACCCTTGCCTTCCCTTGCTTTCCCTTGCCTTCCTTGCGTTCCGTTACTCTTTGCTTGCTTTCCGTGCATTGCCTAGCCTTGCGTTGTCGTGCCTTAGCCTTGCCTCGCCTGACCGTGCTTTCTCATGCGTTACCCTTTCCTTGCCTTGCCGTGCATTGCCTAGCGTGCGTTGTCGTGCCTTAGCCTTGTTTCCCCTTGAAGTGCCGTTCCTTCCGTTACCATTGCCTTTCCTTGCTTTCCCTTGCCTTCCTTACCTTCCGTTACTCTTTGCTTGCCTTCCGTGCATTGCCTAGCCTTGCGTTGTCGTGCCTTAGCCTTATCTCGCCTGACCGTGCCTTCCTTTGCTTTAAGCTTTCCTTGCATTGTCGTGCATTGCCTAGCCTTGCGTTTTCGTGCATTAGCCTTGCCTAGCCTCACCGTGCCTTTCCTTGCGTTACCCTTTGCTTGCCTTGCCGTGCATTGCCTAGCCGTGCGTTGTCGTGCCTTAGCCTTGTTTCCCCTTGCCGTGCCGTTCCTTCCGTTACACTTGACTTTCTTTGCTTTCCCTTTCCTTCCTTACCTTCCGTTACTCTTTGCTTGCCTTCCGTGCATTGCCTAGCCTTGAGTTGTCGTGCCTTAGCCTTGCCTTGCCTGACCGTGCTTTCCCATGCGTTACCCTTTGCTTGCCTTGCCGTGCATTTCCTAGCGTGCGTTGTCGTGCCTTAGCCTTGTTTCCCCTTGCCGTGCCGTTCCTTCCGTTACACTTGCCTTTCCTTGCTTTCCCTTGCCTTCCTTACCTTCCTTTACTCTTTGCTTGCCTTCCCTGCATTGCATAGCCTTGCGTTGTCATGCCTTAGGCTTGCCTCGCCTGACCGTGCTTTCCCATACGTCACCATTTCCTTGCCTTGCCGTGCATTGCCTAGCGTGCGTTGTCGTGCCTTAGCCTTGTTTCCCCTTGCCGTGCCGTTCCTTCCGTTACACTTGCCTTTCCTTGCTTTCCCTTGCCTTCCTTACCTTCGGTTACTCTTTGCTTGCCTTCCGTGCATTGCCTAGCCTTGCGTTGTAGTGCCGTAGCCTTATCTCGCCTGACCGTGCCTTCCTTTGCTTTAAGCTTTCCTTGCATTGTCGTGCATTGCCTAGCCTTGCGTTGTCGTGCATTAGCCTTGCCTAGCCTCACCGTTCCTTGCCTTGCGTTACCCTTTCCTTGCCTTGCCGTGCATTGCCTAGCCGTGCCTTGTCGTGCCTTAGCCTTGATTCCCCTTGCCGTGGCGTGCCTTTTGTTACACTTGCCTTGCCTGGCTTTGCCTTGCCTTCCTTTCCTTCCGTTACTCTTTCCTTGCCTTGCCGTGCATTGCCTAGCCTTGCATTGTCGTGCCTTATCCTTGCCTCACCTTACCGTGCATTCCCCTGCGTTACCCTTTACTTGCCTTGCCGTGCATTGCCTAGCCTTGCGTTGTCGTGCCTTAGCGTTGCCTCGCCTGACCGCGCTTTCAAATGCGTTACCCTTTCCTTGCCTTGCCGTTCATTGCCTAGCGTTCGGTGTCGTGCCTTAGACTTGTTTCCCCTTGCCGTGCCGTTCCTTCCGTTACCCTGGCCTTTCCTTCCTTTTCCTTGCCTTGCTTACCTTCCGTTACTCTTTGCTTGCCTTCCCTGAATTGCCTAGCCTTGCGTTGTCGTGCCTTTGCCTTATCTCGCCTGACCTTGCCTTCCTTTGCTTTAAGCTTTCCTTGCATTGTCGTGCATTGCCTAGCCTTGCGTTTTCGTGCATTAGCCTTGCCTAGCCTCACCGTGCCTTGACTTGCGTTACCCTTTGCTTGCCTTGCCGTGCATTGCCTAGCCGTGCGTTGTCGTGCCTTAGCCTTGTTTCCCCTTGCCGTGCAGTTCCTTCCGTTACACTTGCATTTCTTTGCTTTCCCTTGCCTTCCTTACCTTCCGTTACTCTTTGCTTGCCTTCCGTGCATTGCCTAGCCTTGCGTTGTCGTGCCTTAGCCTTGCCTCGCCTGAACGTGCTTTCCCATGCGTTACCCTTTCCTTGCCTTGCCGTGCATTGCTCAGCCTGCGTTGCCGTGCCTTAGCCTTGTTTCCGCTTTCCGTGCCGTTCCTTCCGTTACCCTTGCCTTTCCTTGCCTTTCCTTGCCTTCCTTACCTTCCGTTACTCTTTGCTTGCCTTCCCTGCATTGCCTAGCCTTGCGTTGTCGTGCCTTAGCCTTATCTCGCCTGACCGTGCCTTCCTTTGCTTTACGCTTTCCTTGCCTTGCCGTGCATTGCCTAGCCTTGCATTGTCGTGCCTTATCCTTGCCTCACCTGACCGTGCCTTCCCCTGCGTTACCCTTTCCTTGCCTTGCCGTGCATTGCCTAGCCCTGCGTTGTCGTGCCTTAGCCTTGTTACCCCTTGCCGTGCCGTTCCTTCCGTTACACTTGCCTTTCCTTGCTTTCCCTTGCCTTCCTTACCTTCCGTTACTCTTTGCTTGCCTTCCGTGCATTGCCTAGCCTTGCGTTGTCGTGCCTTAGCCTTATCTCGCCTGACCTTGCCTTCCTTTGCTTTAACTTTTCCTTGCATTGTCGTGCATCGCCTAGCCTTGCGTTTTCGTGCATTAGCCTTGCCTAGCCTCACCGTGCCTTTCCTTGCGTTACCCTTTGCTTGCCTTGCCGTGCATTGCCTAGCCGTGCGTTGTCGTGCCTTAGCCTTGTTTCCCCTTGCCGTGCCGTTCCTTCCGTTACACTTGCCTTTCTTTGCTTTCCCTTGCCTTCCTTACCTTCCGTTACTCTTTGCTTGCCTTCCGTGCATTGCCTAGCCTTGCGTTGTCGTGCCTTAGCCTTGCCTCGCCTGACCGTGCTTTCCCATGCGTTACCCTTTCCTTGCCTTGCCGTGCATTGCCTAGCGTGCGTTGTAGAGCCTTAGCCTTGTTTCCCCTTGCCGTGCCGTTCCTTCCGTTACCATTGCCTTTCCTTGCTTTCCCTTGCCTTCCTTACCTTCCGTTACTCTTTGCTTGCCTTCCGTGAATTGCCTAGCCTTGCGTTGTCGTGCCTTAGCCTTGCCTAGCCTCACCGTCCCTTTTGCCTTGCCGTGCATTGCCTAGCCGTGCGTTGTCGTGCCTTAGCCTTGTTTCCCCTTGCCGTGGCGTGCCTTTTGTTACACTTGCCTTGCCTGGCTTTGCCTTGCCTTCCTTTCCTTCCGTTACTCTTTCCTTGCCTTGCCGTGCATTGCCTAGCCTTGCATTGTCGTGCCTTCTCCTTGCCTCACCTGACCGTGCCTTCCCCTGCATTACACTTTCCTTGCCTTGCCGTGCATTGCCTAGCCCTGCGTTGCCGTGCCTTAGCCTTGTTACCCCTTGCCGTGCCGTTCCTTCCGTTACCCTTGCCTTCCCTTGCTTTCCCTTGCCTTCCTTGCGTTCCGTTACTCTTTGCTTGCTTTCCGTGCATTGCCTAGCCTTGCGTTGTCATGCCTTAGCCTTGCATCGCCTGACCGTGTTTTATCATGCGTTACCCTTTCCTTGCCTTGCCGTTCATTGCCTAGCGTTCGGTGTCGTGCCTTAGACTTTTTTCCTCTTGCCGTGCCGTTCCTTCCGTTACCCTGGCCTTTCCTTCCTTTTCCTTGCCTTGCTTACCTTCCGTTACTCTTTGCTTGCCTTCCCTGAATTTCCTAGCCTTACCTTGTCGTGCCTTAGCCTTATCTCGCCTGACCTTGCCTTCCTTTGCTTTAAGTTTCCTTGCATTGTCGTGCATCGCCTAGCCTTGCGTTTTCGTGCATTAGCCTTGCCTAGCCTCACCGTGCCTTTCCTTGCGTTACCCTTTGCTTGCCGTGTCGTGCATTGCCTAGCCGTGCGTTGTCGTGCCTTAGCCATGTTTCCCCTTGCCGTGCCGTTCCTTCCGTTACACTTGCCTTTCTTTGCTTTCCCTTGCCTTCCTTACCTTCCGTTACTCTTTGCTAGCCTTCCGTGCATTGCGTAGCCTTGCGTTGTCGTGCCTTAGCCTTGCCTCGCCTGAACGTGCTTTCCCATGCGTTACCCTTTCCTTGCCTTTCCGTGCATTGCCTAGCCTACGTTGCCGTGCCTTAGCCTTGTTTCCCCTTGCCGTGCCGTTCCTTCCATTACCCTTGCCTTCCCTTGCTTTCCCTTGCCTTCCTTGCGTTCCGTTACTCTTTGCTTGCTTTCCGTGCATTGCCTAGCCTTGCGTTGTCATGCCTTAGCATTGCCTCGCCTGACCGTGCTTTCCCATGCGTTACCCTTTCCTTGCCTTGCCGTGCATTGCCTAGCGTGCGTTGTCGTGCCTTAGCCTTGTTTCCCCTTGCCGTGCCGTTCCTTCCGTTACCATTGCCTTTCCTTGCTTTCCCTTGCCTTCCTTACCTTCCGATACTCTTTCCTTGCCTTGCCGTGCATTGCCTAGCTTTGCATTGTCGTGCCTTATCCTTGCCTCACCTGACCGTGCCTTCCCCTGCGTTACCCTTTCCTTGCCTTGCCGTGCATTGCCTAGCTGTGCGTTGTCGTGCCTTAGCCTTGTTTCCCCTTGCCGTGCCGTTCCTTCCGTTACCCTTGCCTTCCCTTGCTTTCCCTTGCCTTCCTTGCGTTCCGTTACTCTTTGCTTGCTTTCCGTGCATTGCCTAGCCTTGCGTTGTCGTGCCTTAGCCTTGCCTCGCCTGACCGTGCCTTCCCTTGCGTTACCCTTTCCTTGCCTTGCCGTGCAATGCCTAGCCGTGCGTTGTCGTGCCTTAGCCTTGTTTCCCCTTGCCGTGCCGTTCCTTCCGTTACCGTTGCCTTTCCTTGCTTTCCCTTGCCTTCCTTACCTTCCGTTACTCTTTGCTTGCCTTCCGTGCATTGCCTAGCCTTGCGTTGTCGTGCCTTAGTCTTATCT
Source organism: Macrotis lagotis (assembly GCF_037893015.1). Taxonomy (NCBI): domain Eukaryota; kingdom Metazoa; phylum Chordata; class Mammalia; order Peramelemorphia; family Peramelidae; genus Macrotis; species Macrotis lagotis. The sequence goes on from NW_027422310.1 coordinate 172,973, forward strand.
CGCCTGACCGTGCCTTCCTTTGCTTTAAGCTTTCCTTGCATTGTCGTGCATTGCCTAGCCTTGCGTTGTCGTGCATTAGCCTTGCCTAGCCTCACCGTGCCTTTCCTTGCGTTACCCTTTGCTTGCCTTGCCGTGCATTGCCTAGCCGTGCGTTGTCGTGCCTTAGCCTTGTTTCCCCTTGCCGTGCAGTTCCTTCCGTTACACTTGCCTTTCTTTGCTTTCCCTTGCCTTCCTTAACTTCCGTTACTCTTTGCTTGCCTTCCGTGCATTGCCTAGCCTTGCGTTGTCGTGCCTTAGCCTTGCCTCGCCTGACCGTGCTTTCCCATGCGTTACCCTTTCCTTGCCTTGCCGTGCATTGCCTAGCCTGCGTTGCCGTGCCTTAGCCTTGTTTCCCCTTGCCGTGCCGTTCCTTCCGTTACCCTTGCCTTTCCTTGCCTTTCCTTGCCTTCCTTACCTTCCGTTACTCTTTGCTTGCCTTCCCTGCATTGCCTAGCCTTGCGTTGTCGTGCCTTAGCCTTATCTCGCCTGACCGTGCCTTCCTTTACTTTAAGCTTTCCTTGCATTGTCGTGCATCGCCTAGCCTTGCGTTGTCGTGCCTTAGCCTTGCCTAGCCTCACCGTGCCTTCCCTTGCGTTACCCTTTCCTTGCCTTGCCGTGCATTGCCTAGCGTGCGTTGTCGTGCCTTAGCCTTGTTTCCCCTTGCCGTGCCGTTCCTTCCGTTACACTTGCCTTTCCTTGCTTTTCCTTGCCTTCCTTACCTTCCGTTACTCTTTGCTTGCCTTCCGTGCATTGCCTAGCCTTGCGTTGTCGTGCCTTAGCCTTATCTCGCCTGACCTTGCCTTCCTTTGCTTTAAGCTTTCCTTGCATTGTCGTGCATTGCCTAGCCTTGCGTTTTCGTGCATTAGCCTTGCCTAGCCTCACCGTGCCTTGCCTTGCGTTACCCTTTCCTTGCCTTGCCGTGCATTGCCTAGCCGTGCGTTGTCGTGCCTTAGCCTTGTTTCCCCTTGCCGTGCCGTTCCTTCCGTTACACTTGCCTTTCTTTGCTTTCCCTTGCCTTCCTTACCTTCCGTTACTCTTTGCTTGCCTTCCGTGCATTGCCTAGCCTTGCGTTGTCGTGCCTTAGCCTTGCCTCGCCTGACCGTGCTTTCCCATGCGTTACCCTTTCCTTGCCTTGCCGTGCATTGCCTAGCGTGCGTTGTCGTGCCTTAGCCTTGTTTCCCCTTGCCGTGCCGTTCCTTCCGTTACCCTTGCCTTTCCTTGCTTTCCCTTGCCTTCCTTACCTTCCGTTACTCTTTGCTTGCCTTCCGTGCATTGCCTAGCCTTGCGTTGTCGTGCCTTAGCCTTGCCTAGCCTCACCGTGCCTTGCCTTGCGTTACCCTTTCCTTGCCTTGCCGTGCATTGCCTAGCCGTGCGTTGTCGTGCCTTAGCCTTGTTTCCCCTTGCCGTGCGTTCCTTCCGTTACACTTGCCTTGCCTTGCTTTCCCTTGCCTTCCTTTCCTTCCGTTACTCTTTCCTTGCCTTGCCGTGCATTGCCTAGCCTTGCATTGTCGTGCCTTATCCTTGCCTCACCTGACCGTGCCTTCCCCTGCGTTACCCTTTCCTTGCCTTGCCGTGCATTGCCTAGCCTGCGTTGCCGTGCCTTAGCCTTGTTTCCCCTTGCCGTGCCGTTCCTTCCGTTACCCTTGCCTTTCCTTGCTTTCCCTTTGCCTTCCTTGCCGTTGCATTGCTCTTAGCAGTGCGTTGTCGTGCATTGCCTAGCCTTGCGTTGTCGTGCCTTAGCCTTATCTCGCCTGACCGTGCCTTCCTTTGCTTTAAGCTTTCCTTGCATTGTCGTGCATTGCCTAGCCTTGCGTTTTCGTGCATTAGCCTTGCCTAGCCTCACCGTGCCTTTCCTTGCGTTACCCTTTGCTTGCCTTGCCGTGCATTGCCTAGCCGTGCGTTGTCGTGCCTTAGCCTTGTTTCCCCTTGCCGTGCCGTTCCTTCCGTTACACTTGCCTTTCTTTGCTTTCCCTTGCCTTCCTTACCTTCCGTTACTCTTTGCTTGCCTTCCGTGCATTGCCTAGCCTTGCGTTGTCGTGCCTTAGCCTTGCCTCGCCTGACCGTGCTTTCCCATGCGTTACCCTTTCCTTGCCTTGCCGTGCATTTCCTAGCGTGCGTTGTCGTGCCTTAGCCTTGTTTCCCCTTGCCGTGCCGTTCCTTCCGTTACCATTGCCTTTCCTTGCTTTCCGTTGCCTTCCTTACCTTCCTTTACTCTTTGCTTGCCTTCCCTGCATTGCCTAGCCTTGCGTTGTCGTGCCTTAGCCTTATCTCGCCTGACCGTGCCTTCCTTTGCGTTAAGCGTTACTTGCATTGTCGTGCATTGCCTAGCCTTGCGTTGTCGTGCATTAGCCTTGCCTAGCCTCACCGTGCCTTGCCTTCCGTTACCCTTTCCTTGCCTTGCCGTGCATTTCCTAGCCGTGTGTTGTCGTGCCTTAGCCTTGTTTCCCCTTGCCGTTGCGTGCCTTTTATTACACTTGCCTTGCCTGGCTTTGCCTTGCCTTCCTTTCCTTCCGTTACTCTTTCCTTGCCTTGCCGTGCATTGCCTAGCCCTGCGTTGTCGTGCCTTAGCCTTGTTACCCCTTGCCGTGCCGTTCCTTCCGTTACCCTTGCCTTCCCTTGCTTTCCCTTGCCTTCCTTGCGTTCCGTTACTCTTTGCTTGCTTTCCGTGCATTGCCTAGCCTTGCGTTGTCGTGCCTTAGCCTTGCCTCGCCTGAACGTGCTTTCCATGCGTTACCCTTTCCTTGCCTTGCCGTGCATTGCCTAGCGTGCGTTGTCGTGCCTTAGCCTTGTTTCCCCTTGCCGTGCCGTTCCTTCCGTTACCATTGCCTTTCCTTGCTTTCCCTTGCCTTCCTTACCTTCCGTTACTCTTTGCTTGCCTTCCGTGCATTGCCTAGCCTTGCGTTGTCGTGCCTTAGCCTTATCTCGCCTGACCGTGCCTTCCTTTGCTTTAAGCTTTCCTTGCATTGTCGTGCATTGCCTAGCCTTGCGTTTTCGTGCATTAGCCTTGCCTAGCCTCACCGTGCCTTTCCTTGCGTTACCCTTTGCTTGCCTTGCCGTGCATTGCCTAGCCGTGCGTTGTCGTGCCTTAGCCTTGTTTCCCCTTGCCGTGCCGTTCCTTCCGTTACCCTTGCCTTCCCTTGCTTTCCCTTTCCTTCCTTACCTTCCGTTACTCTTTGCTTGCCTTCCGTGCATTGCCTAGCCTTGAGTTGTCGTGCCTTAGCCTTGCCTTGCCTGACCGTGCTTTCCCATGCGTTACCCTTTGCTTGCCTTGCCGTGCATTTCCTAGCGTGCGTTGTCGTGCCTTAGCCTTGTTTCCCCTTGCCGTGCCGTTCCTTCCGTTACCATTGCCTTTCCTTGCTTTCCCTTGCCTTCCTTACCTTCCGTTACTCTTTGCTTGCCTTCCCTGCATTGCATAGCCTTGCGTTGTCATGCCTTAGGCTTGCCTCGCCTGACCGTGCTTTCCCATACGTCACCATTTCCTTGCCTTGCCGTGCATTGCCTAGCGTGCGTTGTCGTGCCTTAGCCTTGTTTCCCCTTGCCGTGCCGTTCCTTCCGTTACACTTGCCTTTCCTTGCTTTCCCTTGCCTTCCTTACCTTCGGTTACTCTTTGCTTGCCTTCCGTGCATTGCCTAGCCTTGCGTTGTAGTGCCGTAGCCTTATCTCGCCTGACCGTGCCTTCCTTTGCTTTAAGGTTTCCTTGAATTGTCGTGCATTGCCTAGCCTTGCGTTGTCGTGCATTAGCCTTGCCTAGCCTCACCGTTCCTTGCCTTGCGTTACCCTTTCCTTGCCTTGCCGTGCATTGCCTAGCCGTGCCTTGTCGTGCCTTAGCCTTGATTCCCCTTGCCGTGGCGTGCCTTTTGTTACACTTGCCTTGCCTGGCTTTGCCTTGCCTTCCTTTCCTTCCGTTACTCTTTCCTTGCCTTGCCGTGCATTGCCTAGCCTTGCATTGTCGTGCCTTATCCTTGCCTCACCTTACCGTGCATTCCCCTGCGTTACCCTTTACTTGCCTTGCCGTGCATTGCCTAGCCTTGCGTTGTCGTGCCTTAGCGTTGCCTCGCCTGACCGCGCTTTCAAATGCGTTACCCTTTCCTTGCCTTGCCGTTCATTGCCTAGCGTTCGGTGTCGTGCCTTAGACTTGTTTCCCCTTGCCGTGCCGTTCCTTCCGTTACCCTGGCCTTTCCTTCCTTTTCCTTGCCTTGCTTACCTTCCGTTACTCTTTGCTTGCCTTCCCTGAATTGCCTAGCCTTGCGTTGTCGTGCCTTTGCCTTATCTCGCCTGACCTTGCCTTCCTTTGCTTTAAGCTTTCCTTGCATTGTCGTGCATTGCCTAGCCTTGCGTTTTCGTGCATTAGCCTTGCCTAGCCTCACCGTGCCTTGACTTGCGTTACCCTTTGCTTGCCTTGCCGTGCATTGCCTAGCCGTGCGTTGTCGTGCCTTAGCCTTGTTTCCCCTTGCCGTGCAGTTCCTTCCGTTACACTTGCATTTCTTTGCTTTCCCTTGCCTTCCTTACCTTCCGTTACTCTTTGCTTGCCTTCCGTGCATTGCCTAGCCTTGCGTTGTCGTGCCTTAGCCTTGCCTCGCCTGAACGTGCTTTCCCATGCGTTACCCTTTCCTTGCCTTGCCGTGCATTGCTCAGCCTGCGTTGCCGTGCCTTAGCCTTGTTTCCGCTTTCCGTGCCGTTCCTTCCGTTACCCTTGCCTTTCCTTGCCTTTCCTTGCCTTCCTTACCTTCCGTTACTCTTTGCTTGCCTTCCCTGCATTGCCTAGCCTTGCGTTGTCGTGCCTTAGCCTTATCTCGCCTGACCGTGCCTTCCTTTGCTTTACGCTTTCCTTGCCTTGCCGTGCATTGCCTAGCCTTGCATTGTCGTGCCTTATCCTTGCCTCACCTGACCGTGCCTTCCCCTGCGTTACCCTTTCCTTGCCTTGCCGTGCATTGCCTAGCCCTGCGTTGTCGTGCCTTAGCCTTGTTACCCCTTGCCGTGCCGTTCCTTCCGTTACACTTGCCTTTCCTTGCTTTCCCTTGCCTTCCTTACCTTCCGTTACTCTTTGCTTGCCTTCCGTGCATTGCCTAGCCTTGCGTTGTCGTGCCTTAGCCTTATCTCGCCTGACCTTGCCTTCCTTTGCTTTAACTTTTCCTTGCATTGTCGTGCATCGCCTAGCCTTGCGTTTTCGTGCATTAGCCTTGCCTAGCCTCACCGTGCCTTTCCTTGCGTTACCCTTTGCTTGCCTTGCCGTGCATTGCCTAGCCGTGCGTTGTCGTGCCTTAGCCTTGTTTCCCCTTGCCGTGCCGTTCCTTCCGTTACACTTGCCTTTCTTTGCTTTCCCTTGCCTTCCTTACCTTCCGTTACTCTTTGCTTGCCTTCCGTGCATTGCCTAGCCTTGCGTTGTCGTGCCTTAGCCTTGCCTCGCCTGACCGTGCTTTCCCATGCGTTACCCTTTCCTTGCCTTGCCGTGCATTGCCTAGCGTGCGTTGTAGAGCCTTAGCCTTGTTTCCCCTTGCCGTGCCGTTCCTTCCGTTACCATTGCCTTTCCTTGCTTTCCCTTGCCTTCCTTACCTTCCGTTACTCTTTGCTTGCCTTCCGTGAATTGCCTAGCCTTGCGTTGTCGTGCCTTAGCCTTGCCTAGCCTCACCGTGCCTTGCCTTGCGTTACCCTTTCCTTGCCTTGCCGTGCATTGCCTAGCCGTGCGTTGTCGTGCCTTAGCCTTGTTTCCCCTTGCCGTGGCGTGCCTTTTGTTACACTTGCCTTGCCTGGCTTTGCCTTGCCTTCCTTTCCTTCCGTTACTCTTTCCTTGCCTTGCCGTGCATTGCCTAGCCTTGCATTGTCGTGCCTTATCCTTGCCTCACCTGACCGTGCCTTCCCCTGCATTACACTTTCCTTGCCTTGCCGTGCATTGCCTAGCCCTGCGTTGCCGTGCCTTAGCCTTGTTACCCCTTGCCGTGCCGTTCCTTCCGTTACCCTTGCCTTCCCTTGCTTTCCCTTGCCTTCCTTGCGTTCCGTTACTCTTTGCTTGCTTTCCGTGCATTGCCTAGCCTTGCGTTGTCATGCCTTAGCCTTGCATCGCCTGACCGTGTTTTATCATGCGTTACCCTTTCCTTGCCTTGCCGTTCATTGCCTAGCGTTCGGTGTCGTGCCTTAGACTTTTTTCCTCTTGCCGTGCCGTTCCTTCCGTTACCCTGGCCTTTCCTTCCTTTTCCTTGCCTTGCTTACCTTCCGTTACTCTTTGCTTGCCTTCCCTGAATTTCCTAGCCTTACCTTGTCGTGCCTTAGCCTTATCTCGCCTGACCTTGCCTTCCTTTGCTTTAAGTTTCCTTGCATTGTCGTGCATCGCCTAGCCTTGCGTTTTCGTGCATTAGCCTTGCCTAGCCTCACCGTGCCTTTCCTTGCGTTACCCTTTGCTTGCCGTGTCGTGCATTGCCTAGCCGTGCGTTGTCGTGCCTTAGCCATGTTTCCCCTTGCCGTGCCGTTCCTTCCGTTACACTTGCCTTTCTTTGCTTTCCCTTGCCTTCCTTACCTTCCGTTACTCTTTGCTAGCCTTCCGTGCATTGCGTAGCCTTGCGTTGTCGTGCCTTAGCCTTGCCTCGCCTGAACGTGCTTTCCCATGCGTTACCCTTTCCTTGCCTTTCCGTGCATTGCCTAGCCTACGTTGCCGTGCCTTAGCCTTGTTTCCCCTTGCCGTGCCGTTCCTTCCATTACCCTTGCCTTCCCTTGCTTTCCCTTGCCTTCCTTGCGTTCCGTTACTCTTTGCTTGCTTTCCGTGCATTGCCTAGCCTTGCGTTGTCATGCCTTAGCATTGCCTCGCCTGACCGTGCTTTCCCATGCGTTACCCTTTCCTTGCCTTGCCGTGCATTGCCTAGCGTGCATTGTCGTGCCTTAGCCTTGTTTCCCTTGCCGTGCCGTTCCTTCCGTTACCATTGCCTTTCCTTGCTTTCCCTTGCCTTCCTTACCTTCCGATACTCTTTCCTTGCCTTGCCGTGCATTGCCTAGCTTTGCATTGTCGTGCCTTATCCTTGCCTCACCTGACCGTGCCTTCCCCTGCGTTACCCTTTCCTTGCCTTGCCGTGCATTGCCTAGCTGTGCGTTGTCGTGCCTTAGCCTTGTTTCCCCTTGCCGTGCCGTTCCTTCCGTTACCCTTGCCTTCCCTTGCTTTCCCTTGCCTTCCTTGCGTTCCGTTACTCTTTGCTTGCTTTCCGTGCATTGCCTAGCCTTGCGTTGTCGTGCCTTAGCCTTGCCTCGCCTGACCGTGCTTTCCCATGCGTTACCCTTTCCTTGCCTTGCCGTGCAATGCCTAGCGTGCGTTGTCGTGCCTTAGCCTTGTTTCCCCTTGCCGTGCCGTTCCTTCCGTTACCGTTGCCTTTCCTTGCTTTCCCTTGCCTTCCTTACCTTCCGTTACTCTTTGCTTGCCTTCCGTGCATTGCCTAGCCTTGCGTTGTCGTGCCTTAGTCTTATCTCGCCTGACCGTGCCTTCCTTTGCTTTAAGCTTTCCTTGCATTGTCGTGCATTGCCTAGCCTTGCGTTTTCGTGCATTAGCCTTGCCTAGCCTCACCGTGCCTTTCCTTGCGTTACCCTTTGCTTGCCTTGCCGTGCATTGCCTAGCCGTGCGTTGTCGTGCCTTAGCCTTGTTTCCCCTTGCCGTGCCGTTCCTTCCGTTACACTTGCCTTTCTTTGCTTTCCCTTTCCTTCCTTACCTTCCGTTACTCCTTGCTTGCCTTCCGTGCATTGCCTAGCCTTGAGTTGTCGTGCCTCAGCCTTGCCTCGCCTGACCGTGCTTTCCCATGCGTTACCCTTTCCTTGCCTTGCCGTGCATTGCCTAGCGTGCGTTGTCGTGCCTTAGACTTGTTTCCCCTTGCCGTGCCGTTCCTTCCGTTACCATTGCCTTTCTTTGCTTTCCCTTGCCTTCCTTACCTTCCGTTACTCTATGCTTGCCGTCCCTGCATTGCCTAGCCTTGCGTTATCGTGCCTTAGCCTTATCTCGCCTGACCGTGCCTTCCTTTACTTTAAGCTTTACTTGCATTGTCGTGCATTGCCTAGCCTTGCGTTGTCGTGCATTAGCCTTGCCTAGCCTCACCGTGCCTTGCCTTCCGTTACCCTTTCCTTGCCTTGCCGTGCATTTCCTAGCCGTGTGTTGTCGTGCCTTAGCCTTGTTTCCCCTTGCCGTTGCGTGCCTTTTGTTACACTTGCCTTGCCTGCCTTTGCCTTGCCTTCCTTTCCTTCCGTTACTCTTTCCTTGCCTTGCCGTGCATTGCCTAGCCCTGCGTTGTCGTGCCTTAGACTTGTTTCCCCTTGCCGTGCCGTTCCTTCCTTTCCCTTGCCTTCCTTACCTTCCGTTACTCTTTGCTTGCCTTCCGTGCATTGCCTAGTCTTGCGTTGTCGTGCCTTAGCCTTGCCTCGCCTGACCGTGCTTTCCCATGCGTTACCCTTTCCTTGCCTTGCCGTTCAATGCTTAGCGTTCGGTGTCGTGCCTTAGACTTGTTTCCCCTTGCCGTGCCGTTCCTTCCGTTGCCCTTGCCTTTCCTTGCTTTTCCTTGCCTTGCT